>NW_026726122.1:0-45043 GCF_029784015.1 Lycium ferocissimum
GGGGCCTAAATGCATGTATACAGGGAGCATGTATATATTCGCGCGTGTATTCCGCCGTCCCTTTTGGACTTGATGTGACATTGTTGCACGTGTGACAGCTTAAGACAATAATTAACAGCCTAAAATACATTTTTAAAATGATTAATAAGAAATCGAGGTAATTAGAAAATGACGAGTTGTCATAGTTTGTTTGGGGGTGTCCGTACAGACACGCCGCGCCCACCGAGGGTCATTGTGACAAAACACTTCTTTTGATCTTAAGCCTTTTTATGGAAAATAGGAATCTAGCTAGTTTGTTCCCAACATATTCAAGCATATTCAACATTAGTCTTACTATTTAGGAAGATTCTAGTAACCAAAAATGATTTAGAACTTAACTCAAGAACCCATAGATTCTATGGATTCTAGATTATGCTAGAAGATTAAGAGAAGTTAATGAAACCATAATAAGGTAGGAATGTTACCTTAGGGAAGAAATCACTTGAAAATCCTCCAATTCGCCTCCGCAAAGCTCTCAAGTCGGAATAGAAATAATGACTAGGGTTTTGGGGTTTTAACCATAAAACTCATTGCGTCTCCGCTCCAGCGATCGAGACACCGCTCCCTGCAGATACCGCCCCGTGGTCATCGAGCTTGCCCCAGCGGTCTAGCCACAAATGCTCTTCACCGCTCCAGCGGCACCATCACCGCCCCAGCGGTGCCGCTGTAGCGGTACTTGTGCCACTGCAGCGAACACCAGCAGATCAGACACTAGAATTTTTTTCCCAAGTTTCACCATTTGATCCGATTTTCCGACTAGTTCCCGAGGTCATCTGCTCACATACCGTACACATAGACACACATAACAACACGCTACGAACGCGCCCGTGGCCTCGAAATTCCCAACGGAGCTCTCGTTGACAGAGTCAACTTTGGGTCAACTCTTTTTCACTTCAAGCCTGTATTTCCCAAAAGTTACCCGACTCCTGGTCTAGACACCTCGAGAAGCGTGTCAACGAGTTCCCTCGGGTCAAAAATGCGCTAATCACTGCTCAGAAAAGAGAAAAAAAATACCAAAAAGGCTATAACGACCAAATGGGTCGTTACATTATCCCAATTTCTAGTTGCTCAATCTAATGTATTACACCATATACTACCATAGTAATAATAATATAGGACACATATATCATATGTTGTTTTCAACTCACACAATTGTGGAATCACATACACCTAACTATTATTGCATCAAATAATGTATGAAGCTTATAAAAAAAAACCTATAAATCATCAGGGCAACTTTATACCACTTCAACCAACTAGCACATGTCCTGTAGATAATAATCTATTGTACTTACTACTAATTAATATCTTTACTATTATTTATTTACATAATTTTATTTTTAAACTAATTTAAAGTATAAATACTTTCACTTATCTCGATCTCCCTCTTTATGAGATTTATATGTAAAGATTAGATCTTAAATATTCCTTTGTAAGGTAGGAATTCTATTATCAAACTTTAACTAAGTTTTAAAACTCCAACTTAAATATGAGTAAACAAAGTATTTTGTGTCTTCCTTTTCCATTAAGAAGAGTTTTTATTGCAATTATTTGGTTGCTGACTTTGAATTAGGATAGTCGTTCAACAACAATGCCAGTAGCCATTACCAACAAAAAAAAAAAAAAAAAAAGCTATGCCAGTAGCCCAGTAGCAATAACAATTTCACAATCACTTTTTTTTTTATGCCCCCAAACACTCAAAGGGGTTAATCTGGTTATACTCAAAATATTTCACAACAAATACATATGTGTCTGATCTTCATGAAGTAATATCTAGCTACTTTTTGAGAAGAAAAAAAGTACGGAATATGTTGTATCTTTCTTATGTCAGTTGACAATCAGTCCAATCTGCTTGATTCGCTCGAATGCAACCAACGACAGCTTGAACAAAAATCTTTTTCCTATCACAATATATTATATTACAGTCCCAACAATATACATTATACATAAACATGTTAAAAATTGTCTTCTACATTTACGGTAGTGCTAAGTATTGTCAAATGCTTTTAAGGATTCAAAAAACTGCATCATAGTTCGACAAAAAAGAAAAAGAAACAACTAAAATACTAAATGTGTATGATAAAGCTAGGCTTCTTTTTGCTTTTTTGCTAATATTATAGGAGAAAATTTTTAAGCAGTATAGCTTGCATTGAACTAAAAGATTCGCAAAGAAGAGAACTCACAATATGAATTCTTCGCAGATATTAATGAAAAGTTCATAACAGGGAAGTAACCTATGCAACAAAATAGCGCTAATAATGCAATTAGCCATAAAACGATACATCACAATTCACATGATATAGTCACATAAAATCATTCATTCAAAACGATCTAAATATCCAAAAAAATTCCTCATTCAACCCACAATATCGTTTCTCGTGGCAATTGTCGCACTATGAAACACAACGAAAACAAAAAAAAAATCAAAAGATATGAAGACTCTTTTAACCAAAATATGGATATAATGAGAGATCCTTCTATTAAAAGGGAAAGAGGGAGAAACAAATAACTGTATGGAGTACTTATTTGAAAAATCTTGATAGGATTTGAAGATCCCATTTATCTGTATCCTACATTACGGATTTTGGCTATCTGGATAAGTTTACAAAAAAGTTGAATATCAATTAAAGGACATACATTTTTAATATCTTTAATACAGACAAACGTTGAATAGCAATTATGTAAAAGACCGGGAAGAAAACACTTTACTATGTCAGGACATAGTAAATAAGAAAATATATTTTCTATTGAACCAAAAACTATTGTGTTACCTTTTTCTCGATCTGATTTCCTTTGTGTAATCCAGTCAAAATTCCTCTAAAAAATGGAGCTAATGGATAAACAAAAGATCAAAACAATATGAGCATCAGTTGAATAAAATAATATGCAAATAGTAATAAAAGTTAGCAATTAAAGAGCGACAACTCCACTAATTAAATTTTATTTTCACGGGCAGTATCTTGCATCTGCATACCGCAAAACTTATTACAAAGACTACAATAATTTTTAAAACTTATGAGCTAGTACAAAAATTATCACCTGCTTCATTCTTGCAAATGCATAACTTTATTTGTTCCTGCATCATCAAAGAACTAATTACAATAAATGTATGATGCAAAACCAAATGCCAAACCTGCTGGACTTCATTGATATGCCAATTTATTTAAATTAATAATAATGGTGCAAAGAAATAAAATGAACTTTTGGCTTTTCATGAAGTGGACACAACGTTTTAGGAGAAATGCAGAGACATATGCCAATAACCACAATTTAGATTATGGTTATAATGCGATAAGGGAGTTGCCCCAAATTAATCGGACGAGCCGTGTTTTCTTCCCGTTTCAATTTTTGTTTTGGAATAGGAAGTTACCAAAATTTCAGGAACACAACACTGCCCATCGTCTAACTCAAAATTCAAAAAATAACTACAATTACACAAAATTCTAAATTGGTATTTTTTAATTTTATTTTTGTATTTAAAAATTAGAATTTTATGGTGATGACACTTGTCATCCTATTACATGTAGATAGAAGATTTCTTTTTTCAGTTTAAATAGTTAATAGTTAATATAAAAAAATATAATAACTTCCCAAAAGAAGTCATAAACGTGGCTAGGGGTGTCAATGGTACGGTTTGAGCGTGTATTTTATAAATTTTATACCATATCAATTCTTCAGTTATTTTATTTTGTATAACCAAAATAAGACTTTTCGAAACCGTCCCATCATCTCGGTTTTTCTTCGGTATCGGTACGGTTCGATTAATTTTTTAGTATTTTATAAAAAATAAAAGAAAAGTGTCATATAAAACTCACAAGTAGAAGTTGTACGCGATATTGTGCATACTTGTATAAGACTTTAGCAAAAACTTTCTAGACATATATTGTTTAAAAGGTGAAGAATCAAGAAAACATGAATCACAACAATAATATAGATTCATCCCACTAATACTAAATAAAGACAAAAAATTTAGATCACACGAGAGAGACAAAAGAATTGAGTCTAATAAAATTCGGTATCCAATAAAAGAATTTAAATTATACGAGAGGAAATATATCTAAAACCTTGTAGCTTGCTACTCAACATCGTTGGAAGACCTTGTAACTTAGTGGTTACTACTCGAGGTGCTAGAACTAATTTAGTTTCAATAGGGTAACATAACAGGTTTCGAAGTTGGGACTTTAGTGCTAATTATTTGTTGCCAACTTGTAGTCATTTCCATCACCACAAGCACAAGGTGTAACGACCCGTTTAGTCGTTATTGCGTTTTACCGTTTTTGCCCCTGTTGACTCGTCCACGAGCCTTGTTAGTACTATTTGACCCAGGGGGACCGGTGGCACAGTTCCCTAGGCATCGTTTTGGGTTTTGGAATGACTTTTAGAAAATTTGGTCTTAAAGCGAAAATCGTTTGACTCAAAGTTGACTTTTGGGTAAACGTGCCCGTAATTGAATTCCGACAGTTCCATTAGGTCCGAAGGGTGATTTGTGACTTAGTGGTGTCATTGGTTGGTTCTCGAAGGGTTCGAGCGTGATTTGGGTCATTTGTTGAGAAACTAGTTAAGTTAGAATTGGAGTTGACCACGGTCAACATTGGGTCAAGATGATCCCGTGTCGATGTTTTGAAAGTTCCAATAAGTTTGCATGATGATTTTGGACATGTCCACAACATTTGGTTAGATTCCAGTGAGTTTGGATAAGTTTGGGTTGTATGGTGATTATTTTCGGTTTCAAGGTCGATTTGAGCATAAAGGGTACCATATTAAGCAAACGGCCTTTGATTCATATTTCGACTGAACCATTATATCCGTATCGTAATTTTGGAACCATAACAACTGAAATCATCAAGTTTCGACATTGTATGAGGGGATTATGGTCATTTTACTAAGAATTGAATTGCCAGATTTTTCAGATTAATTACGAAATTGCTACTGAATTCGTATTTAAAAATATGCACTATTCTAAATATTGAAACTTCCATATCTCATTCATTATAAGGTCAAATGGAGTGATTCAAAAGCCTAACTTGAGTGGAATTTCACAAGGAATCCATTGGAGGCATAAAAAGCAAGTTTGGGGGATCGTTTGGCACCAGAAACGAGGCAGAACAACTGGGTTGGCTATTAATGTTGTTGGAGTTTCTCTCATATTGAAAGTTTGGGTTTGGGAGAATTCAAGGATGTTCTTCAGGTTTCTTCCATGGGGTAAGGTCTAAACCATAATCTAATTATTTCCCTTTGATTCATTCCCTTGGTTTAAGCTTTAATCCATGATTTCTAAAGTGGGAAATTGGGGTTTTTCATGAAATAAGGTTTAATGAATCTTTCTTGAGAAGTTCATAAAATTGGTTAGACTCCCGAAGTTGCTTTAAATGATGAAATTGATTGGGTTTATGCTAGATCATGATGTATCTAAGGTTGTTTATCATATACCTTACATTATTCATGTTGAATTCTTGAATTCAAGGGTTAGGTTTTATACCCAAAATTGGGGGTTTTGCTTGGATTTCGAAATTGGATGAATCCTTGAGTTAATTTAGCAATTAGTTGATGGGTTTTGATCATCTAGTGTTTAATCGGATAATTTATCCCCGAATTTCCCATTTTGCCCTTGTGGGCCTCGTTTTTGCAAATTCTAGCGTTGGTTTTTGACCCAATTTGAATGATAAAAATATAGCTATCGATCTTCATGATTTCTACTCTAGATTTCGAATATGAATAGACTTTCTTGATCTCGAGGCGCAAGGGAAAGGAAAGGCTAAGGTGTGATTGTTGGTGATATTGTTGTTTGGCCTTCCAGGTAGGTTATGGTTTACCCCTGTGGTGAGACTTCGACTAGCGAAGCGTATATTTAGATGATATTGTCGGAGATCTCATGTAAACCTTCGGGTATGAAGTTGGGTTGGATGTTGCCTTAGGGGTTGGTATAGCTTGTGACTTGTTTGATTGGGCTAGTTCTGTAGACTCCATAGGACCCTGTTTGGTACGTTATATATAAATTGGTGGATTTCTTGTGAATTGGGAGTAAATAGGAAGGATGAAATTACTTGATATTGGTACTTTGTGTACGCCTCGTTATTGGTATAGCCATTTTGGGATAATTGGCTCTTAGTGTTATGAAAATTGGAGATTCATTATGATTACTGTGTGGATCACTTGTTGACGATATGGGTGCGCTGTGTGTGGCACAACTTGAACTTGATATTATTCATTGTTGTACTTGCATCGTTCCATATTCATTTCATATTTGATGCGCTGTGTGTGGCACAACTTGAACTTAATATTATTCATTGTTGTACTTGCATCGTTCCATATTCATCTCTTATCATTTTATTATGCTGTGTGACTGGCACTATTGATGGAAACGAGAAGGAACATTGATGATTATGGAACATGGCAAGTCACCTCTGAGCTGTGTGCGGAGAGACTGATATGGAACACCGATATTGCGATATTTGTGGAAAATTAGGTCCTCTGAGCTGTGTACGGAGTGGCAGTGCTTGGACTTTGCGGGTCCCTTATGATTTGTGCTACCGAGGCGTGGAGGTATTCCGCTGTCGGAGTACAAGAGTACAGGCATTGCATTGCATTCATATCTCACATTGCATTGCTTGATTATCCTTCGTGGTTGCTTATGATTTGGATACTGTGTTGGTCATATTCTTGGACTGTATTTGATGTGGGCTATGTGTTGATTTGTCTTGATGGGACTGTGTTTTCGGTATACTTGGATATTTGTTTCACTTAGGGCTAGTTGTTACATCAAGGCTGGATTATGTGAGTCGATTTCTTGGAAGCATGACTTGTACTCTATGGTTTTCTTGTTTCCTCTTACCTTATTGTCTTCATATATGTAAACTAGTCTTAGTCGGCCTATGATACCTACCAGTACTGTTGTTTGTACTGACCTACACTTGCTGCACTCTTTTATGAATGCAGAATTTCAGGTTGGATCTACTTCTGTTTCTCGTGGCTGATAGTCGCTCCGAGATTTGCTTAGAGTCTATAGGGTGAGCACGAGACGTCCGCCGCCTTGAAGATTCTATTTTATTTATGTCTTATTTTCTATTCCGAGACATATTCAGTGTTGATTTATTATTAATATTCCAAACTTGTAGATTCTAATTAGATGCTCTTATATGGATTAGACCAGACTCTGGGGTGTATTTTCTTATTTCCGCACTTGTTCTATATTATTATCGTCAGACTTACGTGATTTATTATCTTCCGCTTATTTAGTTGTTTATTTACGTTTTTAATATCGTTGGGTTGAGGGTTCGCTTACCGAGGTGGGAAAGGTAGGTGCTCGCACGACTTATCTAAATTGGGTCATGACACAAGGCGAAAATTTTAATGTTTTATGAATTTTAAACTTAATACATAAAATATATTTTACACATAAATGTATCCGGTACGGTTTGATATTTTTTCGGTTTATTTTTATAAAATAAAAAACCTATCCAATTTTTCGGTACGGTTAAAAATTTATATAAAAATCGTCGGTTTTATTAAAAAATTCTAATGATCGGTTTGGTACGGTACGGTCGGTTAAGTCGATTTTTACAAAATCATTGAGACCCTAAACGTGGCCTAGATTATGGTTGCACGGTTTAACTTCTTTTTTTTTTTTTTTTTTGTTTTTCATAAAAACTGTACGGCTTAACTTAAATTTCAGTTTTTCATTTTTCGAATCAGTGTAGCCTACGTTTTCCCGGAAATAAGTAGGCAAAAACTTATTTTTTTATTGGATTTTAAATATTGTAACTGTTGCCATTTTTTCTTTTTTAATTTTGTTGAAGTAGTTTGCTCCTTGATTTTATTTTATTTTTACAGTTGCAGTTCATTTTTTTTTTTTTTGTGTGTTTCTAAATTTTGATTTTTCTGGTGATGACACTTGTCATCACGTCATGTTTTTGCCTTTCCTATTCTATATAGATATTACTATTATATATAAGGGACTACAAAAGGGCTTTTGTAGTCCTCACAAAACTTTCCCAAAAAATGTCAAACTTTTCAATTAATTACTTCTAGGTCCTGATCTTAATTTTTAAAGTCAAATTTATTTTTTGTTCTTATGATTTGCTTTTTAAAAGCTATCGAACATTCTGTGCCTTATTTACCCGTTTTCTATCCAGTATCCGGCACCCGCATTAGAGCTCACCTAATCCAGATTCGCGTAGCATAGGGCCCAATCGGGGAAAGTTCTCCCTACCAAAGATTTTTTCATACTCAGGCTCGAACCCGAGACTCCTGATTAAGGGAGGAACAGCTCCATTCGCTACACTTTATTTTTCTTGTTACTTTTTTCTATTAATCTTATCTATTAACCTAAAAAATAGTCATTTTTTTGCTCGATATTCTTGCTTCTTGTTACTCTTTGTTTTCTTCTTTTTCATTTGTTGCTTATTATAGATTTTTACATGTAAGCATTTCTTTTACTTTATATTTGTATTATGAAATTTGAGAATTTTAAAAAAATCTTTTACTCATATGTAGCCATTTATTTTACTTTATATTTATACTTTAATGAGCTCATATGTGTTTACCAAGATTAGTACAAAAATGATTTTCAGATAGTTTTAAAAATTATTAAATGATGCCATATAATGTTGAAAATGAAGACAATATTATCAGTCAAGATCGGGTTATCTTTAAAATATCTTGTTTGATTAACTAAATTTAATCTTTTAAACACAAATGAGTTTGAAGTAGGGTAGAATTAGAGTGTCAGCTACAAATTTGATTGGATTCGGTAGCACTTTGGTTCAAAATTCTATATTTGTCTTAAAAGGTCATTAAATATATATAAATTATTAATTTAGAATTAAATAACTTAAAAAATTAGGATTTGAAACTCATATATTTCAAATTATTGTCTCGCATTTAATTTGAAGTAAATAATTTCATCAAAATGAAAGTTAAGATATTAAAGGAGTGAAATGAAAATTTTGCTTTTATATATTGAAAATGTATTCATTTGAAGTTTAATTATTACCAACGTAAATTATATTTTTTTAATTAAAATATTATTTTTTATATCTGGAGTTATGCTCGGGTTTATCATGGGCCTCGTGAGACTAGTAGATATATAGACATAAATTTATGCGGATAAATTGGGTGAGTTGAAGAGTGTAGATGCTTTACCGAGTGGCGCGTGCACAATATTAATCTTTTTTACCACGTAGGAAACGACAACTGCTGCTGACGAGGTTCTAGTGAACAACACATACGGACATCAATGTTATTACCAAAACTCTTCCAGCAACCAACTTTATAACTCTTTCCTTTACACTGCACGGTGAAAACAAGCAAGAAGACAGAATTATTTACAGTTTGCTCTTACGCATACCACAACAAAAAACGTGTTCTTATTTCTACCCCACACATATTTAAGCTTCCAACTCAATGACACTCAACAAAAAGGCCATTCATTTGAATAAACATTTGAGTTTTTTTTTTTCTCTTCTAATTATTTCATAATTTTTCTAGTATTTATTTCCTGTCCTGTTCTCCAGGGTTTCACTATACAGGCCGTTCTTCTTTGCTGTCTGTCTTTTTAACCAAAAAAAAAAAAAAAACATTTGTTGCTGCTAGATGTTTCAGACCCTTTTCTTGAATTGAAGGTCATGTCTAATTTGTACAATCAGAACTTGAATTTCTCACCTGCAAGAGCTGTTTCTCCTCATATAAGGACCAACCTAGATGTTGAAAGGTATTGCCCAATTCTTTTTTTTTCTGTTTCTTTTTTTGGACCTCTCAGATGAGTTGTGTTAATTTTTTAAGTTGATACTGTAAAATCTATAAAAGTTTGAGTCTTTTAGCATGTTATATCTTTTTGGGTGTTCTTAATGTCTTGTAGTCAGTACTTGACAGAGCTGTTAGCAGAAAGACAGAAGCTTGGACCCTTTACGCAAGTTCTTCCAATATGTAACCGACTCTTGAATCAAGGTTTGTTTTTTTTTATCTGGACTACCATGTTGCTGATAAGGTTTACTTTTGTTCTGTCTCATGATTTTTTTTTTTCTTTTTTTTTTTTTGGACAAAGTTCTGAATTTCCATTTAAATTGTTATGCTGTCACTGCTTTTGATTCATTGATTGAGGTCAATCAATTCTATCGTCTGCTAGAAAGTTTATCTGATGTTGTTTTTCATAACTAAGTCTATTCCTGGGTTACTTCAATCTTCTTAGTAGTTAAAGGTCAATTGGCTTTATCATCGTTGTTTGGATTATACTGCATCCATGTAGTATGTCTTATGGACATGTGCAGCAAACCAATATGCAAACCTCTTTTAAGTATATATGACCACAGGGAAAATTCATCTGGAGAATATAGATTTAAGGCCTGTTTTATCATATCAAGTGAGTTGAAAGAGTAGGCAAAAGAAGAGATTTAAGATAAAGAGAGTGAGAGAAAGAGAGAAATATGATTATAGTAGAGTTCAGAACATTCAACAAACAAAAATGTGTGGTTCTTTAACTGGACGTTAGCAAGTTGGAATTTCTAGACATATGTTTTCAGGAGAAAAAAAATTCTTTCTATAAACAAGATCATTATAGGAGCAACTCAGGTTAAAAGAATCAAAATTGGAAGGAAAGGGGAGACTTACTGCTTCATCTGAGAAGTGCGTATATAAACAGCAGAATCTAGTTTCATTAGAGATGGAACACTGAGTGGGCTGAAGTTAGTTTTTCTTCAATACTCGTTAGTAGAAGATAATGTGCTTATATTGCGACTTGTTTGAGGTAAATTTAACTTGTGATTGTCCATATAGATGTATATAAGTTCAGGTGAATGTAATTGAGTTGGTTTAACTTTTACTTTCTAGCTTTATGCATTCTGCAAATGTGCAATTCATAAAGTTTAGTTTCCATCATGTTTACAGAAATATTAAGGGTTTCTGGTACGATCCCCAATCAAGGACTTAGTGACTATGACAGACTACAGCGTGGCAGCGCTAGTCCTATGGCTTCCTTTGACATGATGCAAGATATTGGAGGAAAACCCTTAGGTGGCTGGACTGGGAATGGATGGAACAACTCTCAAGAGGTGAGCATATTTGTTATATGACATGAAGTAGTCAGTATGTCCTCCTTAAACCATAATATGTAACACTTTCCATATTTGTGCTTATAAAGTGCTCTTTATGTTCTATGCTTTAAAGAAAGCTAATTGTTCCTTTGCAGCTTTGCCAGAATGAAAAGATTAGGATGACTTGTTTCTACACCTAAAGAACACTGTGCAGAGATTTTTCTGTGCAGCTTTGAACCGAACCAGAACTTCAGCATAGCCCAATAAGTACCTAGTTGTGAAATCATGCTCTTTCCTTGGTCCTACCATATTCTATTGCCTTCGGGGAGTCAAGTTGACCACATTTTGAAATTAAAGAATCAATGATTGAATAGTCTTTTTCCATTTTAAACAATGCGTGGAGACTTAGAAAGTGCTCAAAGTAATGTTGAGAACACAGGTTAACCTACATAAGAAAAGCATAAAATTTTTACAAATATTGCAATATATTGTAATAATCCGTGGAAAATCAGCGATTTCCCAGCGATTCTGCATCAAGCACCAACTTTCATGACAACTTTTCTGGAAGAGGGACTAGTGCCAAACTTGCTAGTTGAATCCTCTCTGTGTCTGGGAAAATAAGTTTTCAGTAGTAACAGATGCAAAACATAAATTCCTTTAACTGAGGCTGTTTCTCCTGGATTAATTTCTCAATATGCATGTAGCTTATTAAGGTCTTGTGTTGTGTTGTTTACATGATTCTTTTGCAGCAGGTATTCTTCTAGTTATAGTCTTGACCTATTTCTTTACACAGGACATTGCCTGTACTTTTGGTTCAGTTAAGTCACAATTTCTTCTGTTTTTCTTTTGTCGCATTAAGAATGTTCAAAGTCCTAACATGATGATATTCTTGGAGAACTCAAAAGTGAAATAATGTGATCTTACTTCAATCTATATGATGTTGCAAACAGAAAGCTATGCTTTTTGGGGAAAGTAACCACTGATCACAAACTGCGGCGTTCTGTAGACTTTTGCGTCTACATAGATGACTTGACTTCTTTGGTGTAACATTTTTGCCCCATAAAATAAGTAACTAAACAGCGTAAGATGAGGTTTTCTCTTTATAAGTGATTTCAACTCTCACATACTGTAGTTTTTCGTTGATAAGGAAATTCAATTATTTTTAATAAGCATCTCACATACTGTAGTTTCTAGGATACAGAAGGGATCCAGTTACTACTATGATACAGATCTACGAAATCCGTAATGCTTTTGCTTTATTCACTCTAGCATCGGACAGATTATGTCAAATGCTAAAAAGCTTATATTTAATCCCAAAATTTCAATCATTAATACTTTTTGATAGTTTTGAAATTGAAAAACAAATTTTTGATAGACTGAATATATCTATTGAATCAGTAATGTGTTGAGAATAATTAGAACGCATATTTTGTATACACTGATGCATTAATTCCTGTAAAGTGTTTTTTTTTTTTTTTTTAATTTTTTTAAACCACCACTGATTGGTGGGAATTTATTCAAAATGACAAGTCTGTACAAAGAGCTACTCCAAAAAAACAGGAGAGCAAGAAATAAATCAAAAACAAAAAATTCAAAAGAACTAAGCTAATATCAGAACCATGAAACTGCACTAAATTACAAGTCTTGGTGCCATGACTTTCTTCCATCTATCACACCTCCAAGCTCTTGTAAAGTGTGTGTGTGGTCTGAAAAGGATAGGATTAAGATCTTGTCTTTGACTATTTGTGTGTCTCTCTATATACTGCTTTAGACTCGTCAAAAAATAAACAGTAAAGATCTCTATACTGCCATATACTTGCCTCTGCCTGTGTGGCTCTATGTGGTACCAAAAAAATTAAAAGGTTAAATGCTTGTGAGAGATTGATGATGGCTACTATGAGCTGTCTGGCTTGTAGTTCAGAAAGTTATTCTTCTCAGCTAACAATCAACAGTTTGAATTTTGCAATGGGGGCGGCAAAACTGGTTTTTGCAATGGGGTGGCGAAACAGTGAAGTGAAGAAAGAAGATGGACCCACGAGAAAAGTTTCAACTAACAGCTTTCTTTCTGCTTTACTTAGGGATTGTAATACAGCATTCCATCATCACTTTCTTGTTTAGGATGCTAACACATCATACTTCACGAAAATAATGTACTCTTTATCTCCTTCAGATTTCTAAAGTTGCAAACTGCTGTCATTGCTGCATTTTGCAAATTATCAGCGAGCTCATATTCATATATAGTATAATGAGGGTTGACATTTGGAATATTCTTGAGTCTTGCTTTGAACATAAATCAATACCTATGCCCAGGAATGAGCCAGTTCTTTTTGTTTGACATGCTTAGGATTGAGAAATATCTTCTCCGTTCCCATTAAAATTCGTTCAAAGGAATGATTCATTTAACTAAAGGGTATTTGGAACACTACAACATGTGTTTCTATAGTCTTTCTGACTTGCAAAGGAGTGTTTGATGCATTTAATGGGCTGCTGAAGCTTTACTTACTATATATGTGTAAATTTTTTATTCATGAAGCTTTAAATGAATTAGGTAAATCCAGTGAAGGCACTACTTGGACATGTTAAACTATTTATTTTGGCATAGCATTGTGCTCTCAGCCCACCCCCTTTATTTTTTTTTTGGGCCGGGGGGTGGGGTGGGGTGGGGGTTTTGCTGGTCCAAGCGCTGTTCTTCCTCTACAGAATTCAATACTTAGTTATGTCTGTTTTTCTTTGTTTCCTTGACTTAACAAAGGACATTAATGGTGCTGAAAGGGCTTGGTGAATCTTTTCTTTGCCATAGAGTGTTTTCGGAATTTGGTTCGTAAGTCTCAATATCGTACAATAATACCAACTACGCCTCAGTCCCGAGCTAGTTGGGGAGTTTCAATATAAGAAGATACAAAATTCCACTGGAAAATTTAGAGACTAACCTTCACGTTCGTTGTTGATTACTCCATGATGTCAAGCCATTTCCAAGGAGACATTGGCAATGTGGCATAATGGGTGATCGGCAGTTTCCTGTTAGCCCTTCCATGCCCCTCTCCAGATTTCTCTCTGCTTTTCTATCTGTTTTGATATATGCGCTTTCATTAGTGTGCAATTTGTTTTGCAGCAAAGGCTAGGTGGACGACAGGGAATGCCCATTGACTGGCAAGCAACACCAGGAAGTCCAAGTTCATTTGTTGTGAAGAGGGTTTTGCGGTTAGACATACCCGTTGAAAGATATCCAAATGTAAGCTGACTTGGAAATTTGTCGATAGTATTTTATACTGCCTTCATGTTACTTCTTCAACAATCAAGGAGTACCTTCTAGTGATAGTTGCATTTTGGGTGCATAAAGTGATTTAGTCAGTAGATATCATTATAATCCATTAATATACACATATCAATTTCAAGTCTTGGAGGCCATTTACAGATAATCTTGTGATTGCTCAGCATATTAGCTCCTGTAAGATAGGAGGGAGCGCAAGGTAAATTTGTGTATCCATGCGCACATTCATATAATGATTGCACTAAGTCACAATACTTTGTGGGATGCAGTTCAACTTTGTTGGGCGGCTTTTGGGACCTAGAGGCAATTCTCTGAAACGGGTGGAAGTTTCCACTGGATGTCGTGTATTTATAAGAGGAAAGGGTTCAATTAAAGACCCTGACAAGGTAAAGTTTTTCTTCTGCACATTGTACTGCTTTTTGTTCCAACGTGTTAATTGAAGCCTTTCTATTTTCTCTATGATCAACACTGTGTACCTTAATTTAATGTCTTGTATAATTGAAGGAGGAAAGTCTAAGGGGACGACCAGGTTACGAACACCTCAATGAGCCATTGCATGTTTTACTTGACGCAGAATTACCCATCAACATCGTTGATACACAACTGAAACAAGCAAGGGAAATTATTGAAGAATTACTAAAACCTGTGGTAAGTATCTCCCTGAGTTGAATGTATACAGCTTGAAGATAGCCGTCATTATCATGTACCGATCTGCCCTTAGTCCTTATTTGATTGCAGTAGAAACCAACAGACTTGTGAATAAACTTTGTGGATAGCCTGCTAGCTATAGCTTTAAAGCTGTTATATAGTTTTCCTTTGAGAAAAAGATACATTGTGTGGTTATGTACTTTGTAGTCTAATTAATCTTTCAACTAGCAAACTCATAGGAAGAAGGGTCTGATGTAACTTCTGTTTTCCCATTATCTGATGATCTCAATGTTTTCGTTACCTAGTCATAAGTGTGCGTTGAAAAAACATGAAAACAAATGCTCATAGATCACGTACTCCAGAAAAACAAAATGTTTTAGGCATGGTAAGCCAACTGATTTTCTTAGTATTCTAAGAATGAACTTTGCTGATTTATTGTTCAATTTGCTGAAATTGTAGGATGAATCGCAAGACATATATAAAAGGCAACAGCTTAGGGAACTTGCTTTGCTGAATAACAATTTCAGAGAAGAGAGTCCCCAACCAAGGGGCAGTCTATCTCCTTTTAGCTCAAGTGGGATGAAGCGTGCGAAAACTGGTTGGTGACAGATGCCAAGGCTTTTTTTCCAGACTTGAGGTGCATTCATATAGCTGCATGACAAATTCCTGACTTGAGGATGCATATGGTACTATTGCACCTGAAGACAAGTGTGGCTTTGTGGACTTTGGCTGTGGTAAAAAAATAGGATGTTGCAGAACAAAAACAGCATATGGGCCGATAACCTCTTACTCATTTGGTGACTCTAGTTTTTTTGTTTTTTGTTATTAGAGTAGTATTATTATTTGATTTATTTGTTATTGACTTACTGTTGATAAGTGTGGTTTTGTTATCCTTTTTCCGTTGCTTGTCTTAAGTGTAATTCATTACATCCTATGTCTAAATATATAATTTGGTTTATATGTGGGTTTTAGGAGCTGGATATATATATATATATATATATAACATAGTATGATGATTCTTATTGGTGGAGAACTGTGAACTTATGGAGTTCTAATATCTTTTATCTTATTCTACTTTATATCCATTTTATTAAGACTAAAGTGGATTTAATGGTATAAGGAAGCATTGGTATGTATATTGGATAAGTATATATTTAGAGAGGAGCAAAAAAAAAAAAAAGATACTAAAAGGGTTTCTTTACCAATTAAGTTTGAGTAGTATTGATTCAATCATTACACTAAACTTATTTTCAATATCCGAATTAACATCGAGAATTAAGTACTTTGACTATTATATTCCAAAATCATGTCAAACAAAGTGGAATGGAGGGTGCACTTTAGTTGGCAAAAAGTTGTCACGACGATCATTGGGTATTATGTCAAATTTTTTAAATAATATTTTGAGATCATTTCAAATAAATGTACTATTCACAACATTATTGACTTGTAAAAGTTAGTAAATTGTAGTATAGTTGTTAACTGGTGCAGTCTCCATTTTAGTTTAGCAGTTATTATTATTATTATTTTTTTAAAATCAAAGCTGAAAGATCAGTTTTTATTTTTATTTTTATCAAAACATGAATTTTTTTAATCAAAACATATCCCCACTTATGGAGTTATACTGGGTATGTTATAGTTGTTGTTGTAGTTATCAAAACATGATTTTATTGCCACTGGGAGAAGATTACAGTTGAAGTTGGAGGACTACACTTAGCCTTCTTGAAATGAGATGTATACAACGGTGGGAAACCAAAAGAATTAGCCCAAAAAACAGTGGCAAAAAAAGTAGGAACTTCAGGGAGGCTCAAAGTGGAGCCTTCCTAGTTTTTCCTCTTTATTCTAAATGATGGACATTGCCATCTATCAATGGTCAGCAGTCCTTTAATAGGTGTTGGTAAGTCACTATACTAATTATATACCCTAATTACATCAGTGTTATGGCTCAGGGAAGTCAATTTTTCTGCTACTTTGTTGATTTCTCTATAGCAATGTCTAGTAATCACTCCATGGTCAGTTACAAGTTTCTTGATCTCCTGGACCTTTTCCTATATCCTCCAAGAGTCATTGATACAGTTTTGAAGGAAAAGTGAATCTGTTTCACCCGAGATAAGAGTATGTCAATTATCAGTGCACCACTTGAACCCAAAAAGGAATTAAGAGGTCTCAGCTAATTTGCTGGTGCCCTGGCCCAATGGGAGGATGAAAGCCATGATGCATCTGCCTAGTGAGTCTCTGACTACTCCGTGACCTCCACATGAATTCCCAACACATGAACCATCAGAGTTCATTTTCACAAACAAGAATGGGGGCCTAATCCATCTGACTGGGATAGAAGTAGTTTCCAAATGATTGATGTCCATTACTATGAGCAAGCTTTTCAATTGTCTGGAATATCCAAGTTTACAAAAGTAGACTTAGTTAGTTGGCATATTTTGAAAGAGATCAGGGAATTGGATTGAAAGTTGAAGGCTGCTCCTACTCATATTTTGAGCTGCATGTAGATCTCCAAAGCTCCCACATAATAATCATTCGAAAAATTCTAATAACATAGGTTGCAATGGAGTTGTGGCCTTTGAAATTCTAGCATCTGTGAAGTAGTTCTCTGAGATTGGTGCTTCTAGTTTTGATGCCCATGCTCCCAACAAAAATATGTCATATCTTTTGAGCACATTGTCCAGTGCAAAATTGATGCTTAGAGTTTTCCAATCTTGGGGTCATAGCTGCACCAATACAATAAGAACAATCATTAGTTAGATTAATGTTAAATATATTTTGTCATCTGTATTTAGCCTGGAGCAACTATCTCTCCAATCTACAAATGACATTTTGTAAGGTGCCTTTTTATGCCATCATATTGAGTAAAATTGAGAGATGTTTCTCTTTTGTCTGAGACTATCCCAAGGTGATGAAATTGTGAAGGCTCCTAATTTAGAGACAATCCAAAAGGGGTGTTATCCTTGTCTTGGTTGATGGTGATTGGGAACATGGCTATGATCTCTTTGGTGTAGTTATTAGGTTGAGGAACCAAAATTGCACAATCCCATTCACCTTCCCTGAAAATTTCATTAACGTAATGTTGAACATCTTGATACACATTACAATCCTCCATAAGGTAGTAAAGTGGAACATGAGTGGTCCAGTTGTCAAACTAGAAGTTAATGTTCCCTTTGCCTATCCTCCACCAAATAAGATCCTCAACAATGGCTCTCAACTCACACATAGCTTTCCGGCTGTGTGATTGAGTAGTACTCCAATGTATGGTGGAGGGGTGGACACTAGTGAAGTATTTGCCTTTCATAAAGTTGGTCGCATTGAATTGGAGGTTCTGAATATCCACCATTTTTTAGCCTTAAAAGCTTTGCAAGTGTCCTGTAATCTTCTGAAGTTAGAACCTCCGTCATTATAGGGAAACACAAGTGTAAGTCTCGTACTTCCGGGCTAACGATTGACCCACTAAACCGAAAGGAGTAGAAAATATTATAAGTATTGAACACAGCCAGGCTTCGCGATTCGAGGACCATTGTCACGACCCAAACCGGAGGGCCATGACGGGCACCCGGGCCTACCTGCCGAGCACCACTAACCATGCTGTCATATCGTATAATCATAAACAAGGGTGGACCTCTAGGGTCGTCAAATGACAACCCGCTAGATCATAAGAGAAATATACTGAAAAGGAGTGAGCCCAAAGGACATACGTATGTAACTATCTTTGGACAAAACTGTACAAGCCGACAAGGCCATCATAAACAGCTATACAACAAAAATGTAGGCCGAGGGGCCTATACAACGTCTAACTATACCATCACTCTCTACAAGCCTCTAGTAGAGTACATGATATAACAAGGTCGGGATAGGGCCCCGCCATACCCGTATATACAACAAAAATATAACATACCAAAACACAACAGCAACTCCGGGACAAGGGGAGTGCTCCAATATCAGTTGAACAACAACCTACGGAGGTGGATCGTCAACTTTGTCTACGAAACCGGTTGTCGAGTTAACGAAATACGGCGTCCCCCGGGGAGAAAGGGCGTCAGTACGAACAAAGTACTGAGTATGTAAGGCATGAAAGTAACATAAAAAAGAAATGAAAGTATGTAGGATAAAAGGAATGCAAACTGTACATATGAACTGCCTCTGAGGGCCAATGACACGCATAAGTACTGTATATATACGTATATAAAACACGATTATACATATATATATATATATATATATATATATATATATATATATATATGTATATACACACACACACACGTATATAATTCCTGTCAAGCCTCCGTGGGCATCCCATCGTATCATATCGACCTCTATGGGCATAATCATCATCATATCGGCCTCTGTGAGCATAATCATCATCATATGATCAGCTGATCAGGTGGTAGTGCGTATATAACACCGTCACCTTCCCCATACCCCATATAGATATAATATAAGTATATGCGCATATAACGCCTGTGGGGGTCATAGTGTGTGTGTGTGTGTGTCTATATATATATATATATATAATGAAATTCATGAATATGATAAGAGTGCATCATGAATCTGTCGGACTGACGTAAGGTTGTTACACCTTCGATCATCATTATGAAATAACATTTTCATCATCATGTGACTTTATGAAGCATACTGAATTTGAAGAAGGACTTACTACGAACAATATCTATCACACCCCCAACGAGGAGTATGACGGGCGCCAACTCACAGGTCAGGAACCACCTGACTTAACGGTTACCTTGAATACCATATACTATAACTTAGCATACACCTGCATGCAGAAAAGGCCAACATAGAAATATTCGATAATCCAACATATATGCACATATGCGAACCGACAAGGTCGCTACAACATCACGAGTATCATAAAGCCGGCAAGGCTTACAGGAAAAAAATCACAACCTAGACAAGGTCGGCAAGATAGTATCTACATACCCCACTATGTCTATGAGCCTCTAAGAATGTACATATAAACATATATTGCATTAACTTAAAGTACCAAAAGATAGCAAGTCCGGAGTAGTGGTACTTGCTAACACCGCTAAAGCTGGAAAATCCTACTACGGTCGCTCCTCAATAACCTTATCAGAGCCCGCAGCACGAAATGCAGCGTCCCGTGCAATGAGACGTTAGTACGGATAAAAGTACTGAGTATGTAAGGTAGGAATCCATAACATAAGTAAGACAGAATTATAAGGAGGATAGAAATAACCTGAGCCACCTGAGAACGTACAATATACAATGCATGAGTTTAGAAATCATATGCAAGTATATATATATATATATATATATATATATATATATATATATATATATATATATATATATATATATCATTATAACGTGCCGGCCTTTTCAGGACTCGGTGTATAACGTACCCGACCCTTTCGGGACTCGGTGTGTAACATACCCGGCCCTTTCGGGACTTGGTGTGTAACATACCCGGCCCTTTCGGGACTTAGTGTGTAATACCAACTGATCAGTGGTTGCACAATAGGTGCCGTACCCGGCCAACTATAGCGCGGCTCGGTCTAGTAAAATAGTGCGTATATATATATATATAATGCATGAGGAGCCAATGAAATAACATCGGGCTTTTCGAAGTGACGTAAGGCCGTAACCTCCGAATAATTTATGGAATTCGTATCGAATCCAAGGAAATAACTTAATGACGATAAACATGATAATATTTCAAGAATCAATCAAATAATTAAGGCATTAAGATTGGAAATACAAAGCATAGGAGTGGAGTGAATTTGTTATGGAACGCTCATGGTCATATTCTAGTTGGATTCGTGCCAAAGAAAGAGAGAAACGAACACCTTACATACCTTATTCGTCAAGCCACCACTTAAAGGATCCTTTACTCCGATGCTCGCCCTTCACCTGAACCTATATAGCGAGAAATACATCTTTAATCATACTTTCATCATATTTCCCCTCAACTTATATGTACTAGTTATCGAAGACTAATTTGGGTTACGAAAATTTGAGCAGCATCTTCCCTATATTATCTACTTCCTCCAAATACCAAAACAACTCCCAACAATACCAACAATATCAACAACAATATCATTAAGATCCTATATGACAAATATGCACAATTCCATCCAAAACTTTCTTCAAACCTCAATCCATAAGCCAACAACTTCAACACAACAAACTATAACTTTTATTCTCATAAATATTCCTAAATCAATGTTAATAAAGAGAGATTCATACCTTATCCTTATTAGAACAGCAAGATCTTCAATATTTGTGTTGAATCCGAACCAACTCCGTCGCAAAACAAAACTATAATCGCAACTACACATTACCCGGACCTCGATTAATACTCCGTCACTTGAAATCTCTCAAAATCCTCACTTTTGTGTTGTATATATGCTCTCATATATTCTTTGAGTGTTTTGGGAAATTATTATGACAAAAAGAGGGGTATTTAACCCTTATATAGTGGGTTGAAGTCGGTGGAAACCGACTTAAATTTTCCCTTCTCGTTCGCGGCCTTGGGTCGTGTTCGCGAAAGGTTTCTCAGAGTTACTCTTCGCGTTCGCGGCCCTAGGGTCGCGTCCGCGCAGGGTAGTTTTCTGCTCTGGCGGCCTAATTTGTAATGTCCATAACTCTCTACTTCGATGTCCTATCGACGAACAGTTTGTTGCTTTGGAAACTAGACTTCATGAACTTCAATTTAGGCTTTTGCTTTGCTTAAAAAATTCTCATATACTAAAAGATATTCTTTCTCCAATTTGGGCTAAAATTGCCCCTCATATTTTCTTCAAAGTTCCAACAAATTTTATTTCCTTGATTCACTTGCCCTTCAATCCTTCCATAGCTTATTATATGAACTTAAACCCTCACAATAATAAGATAAGCGCATATAATCTCATATACCTCCTGAAAAGTAGCTTGAATCTCAACATACAAAACTACGGGTGTAACACTCTCCCCCCCCCCCTTTAAAAACATTCATTCTCGAATGTTGGGATACTTGAGGTACAATCATATATTTCAAGCTTTCACAAGCTTTAGTAAAGTCTCCCTTATAATTTGAGCACTACTAATACTTGTATACCATAAGTTCCAATTTGTATGCCCTACCGGATATCGTAATCAACAACACAAAATCATACAATAATTAGAATAATATTTCCCATCACATTGGCTCTCAAGGAGTTGAGATATGACTTTTACCTTGTAAGATATTTATTGATAGAGCGGACTCTTGTAAGATTTCTTTTGGAGCAGCATCATCTGCAGCAGGGAATAAGTGAGGGTACTTAGACTTCATTTCCGCTTCAGCTTCCCACATCATCTCTTCCTTGTCCTTGCTTCTCCGTAGAACCTTTACTGACGCCACATCCTTAGTCCTGAGTCTGCGGACCTGTCTGTCACGAATGGAAATTGGATCTTTCTCGTATTTTAGATTCTCTGTAACTTGTGTATCATCAACAGGTACGATTCTGGAGGGGTCTCCAATACATTTTCTCAGCATGGATACGTGAAAAATTGGATGAACTACTTGCAGTTCTGATGGCAGCTTCAGTTCATAAGCTACCTAGCCCACCTTTCGGACGACCCTATAAGGTCCGATATATCGGGAATTGAGTTTCCCTTTCTTACCAAACCGCATCACGCCCTTCATAGGTGATATTTTCAGAACACCCAATCACCTACTTGAAACTCCAATTCTCGTCGTCATACATCTGCATAAGATTTCTGACGACTCTGAGCTGTGCGTAACCGTTCCCGAATAAGCTTTACTTTTTCAATAGCCTGATGAACAAGGTCTGGCCCAAACAAGCTTGTTTCTCTAACTTCAAACCATCCAACAGGAGATCTACACTTTCTGCCATATAAAGCCTCATACGGAGCCATTTTGATACTGGCATGGTAGCTATTGTTATAAGCAAACTCTATCAGAGGCAAATGATCATCCCAATTTCCTTGAAAATCCAGTACACAGGCTCGTAGCATATCTTCCAAAGTCTGAATAGTCCGCTCAGCTTGCCCGTTTGACTGCGGATGGAAAACCGTACTAAGATTTACTCGAGTACCAAGATTTTCCTGAAAAAGATTTCCAAAACTTTGCCGTAAATTGAGCGCCCCTGTCAGAAATAATGTCATGACCCATTTTAACCTAGGTCATGTGGGCACCTACCTTTTCCACCTCGGTAGGCGAACCTTTAGCTCAACATTCACAACAATAGAGAATAGTGGAAGAAAGTAAAATAACATAAGTGTCACAATATAATATAATGTTAACAAGTGCGAAAGTAAATGAAATCCACTTTGATGTACGGTACGGTCATACAAGAGCATCTAAATCCGAATACTAAAAGTCTGAATAATAATACATAAGTAGTCTCAAATTATATCTTAGAATGGAAAGCAAGACATAAATAATAGAAGAGTCTTCGAGGTCAGCGGACGCCATGCTCACCTTGGAAAACTCAAGTGGAAGCTGAAGAGTCGATCAGCCACGAGTCAAAGAAGTAGATCCGGTCACGATACTCTACATTCATAAAAGAATGCGGACAAGTGCGGATCGGTACAAACAACGATCTTGGTAGGCATCATCGGCCGACTAAGCATAGGTAACACAATTCAGAAAATAAAGCAGACGAGCAAATAAAACAATCAAGCATGAGACAATATAATCGCCACCGGAATCCGTCATCACCTGTGTAAGCATCTAAACCTCAATGTGATAAGTCCGAGTATATCCGATCAAATCTGATCACCACAATAAAGTCGACACGATCCAATCATCACAACAGAAACGTCACGATCCAATCATCACCACACTCGATCAAGTAATAATGCAATGCAGTGCAATAATGGTATGAATCTTTGTTACACCCCGAAAAATTTCGTGTTACCAAGACTGTAGACGGCTTAGTATGAGCTCAAGGGAGAACAAAGTTATACAAGGATCAGGGATGAAGATTATATGATCTGAGTATAAGAATATATATATATGACATTTGGAGACCGTATGGAGTAAATCAGTTAACACATTACTTGATGAATAGCCCTCGTAACCGTATGTTAAGGTGGGCCCACATGTCGGAGTCTTATAAAAGACATATGAAAAGTGATATGAGTAGTAAATGGGAAGTTGATCAAGTCATAAGAAGGACCCTTAAGCCAAATATGGGCATAAGCTCTCCAAAAGGATGATTTAAGGATACGTTTTCGGATGATCTGACTTGGAAGGGCCAAAACGCTATTATAAGTTTGAAATTTGGAAACACACTAAAAATTAAAGTTGTAGATAATGGAAAGAGATTTCCAACAATAGGTCGTGGGCCCTCATAAGATATCGGGATCAAGAGTTATGGTCATTTTAAGATAAAGACTCCAAGCTGCCAAATGGCTTCCGCGGGTCCGGCTTGAGAAGGTCGGGGGAACCGACTTATGAGGGGTATAAATATACCATTAACTCCATTTTTTTAGCATTTTACATTCTCTATAGTCCTAGAAACTTCCCAACACAACCCCCAAACATTTATAGCCCATTAAATCAAGAATTTAACAAGATTACACCAAACTAGTCCATAAAAGGTGATTGTTCTTGCTTCTGCTTGATGTTGTGGCAAGTTTGGTCTTGAAGGAAGTTGGTGTTGCTGAATTTATTCAAGTATAAGGTATGTTCTTCATCCTATCTCTTATGTTGAGTTGATTTGAAGGTTTAGCAAATCTTAAAAGTGAAAATAGTTATGGAGGAAAAGTCATAAAGTGTTGTGTTGTAGTTGTTGTGTTTATGGACTATTTTGAGCATGTTGTGGCCATGTGGCTAGGCTGATTTACATGTATAGTGATGGTATCTAACATTTTTGATGTGTTGATGAGACTATGCTCCTTGATTAGGAAGAAAGGAAATGTATATTGTTGTTGTATGTTGAAAAACATCGTGTGGGATGTTTTATGGAATATTTTGGTATTGAAGATGATGTGGTGGATATTAGTATTTCTATTGTTGTTGTTGTTGTTGGTTCTTTGGATTGTGATTTCGGGCTAGGCATATAAACAGGAGAGATCTTTGCCCGAATTTCGGCAGATTGTAAATGGATTTAAATTGAAGGCTTAAGAAACGTGTATGATGGTGAGCCTAACAATAGTATGGATGGTTTTATATGTAGATTTCAAGACAGGAGGTAGGTTGAAAAGTCGAGAAGCAAGCTTCCAGGTATGTTAAGGCTAGTCCCTTTCTTTCTAAAGGCATGATTCCATTCTTATGCACCCATACATGTTTTCCATAATATTCTTATTCCCAAAAAGCTAGAATTTCATGATTCTGAAAGTTATTATATTGCTAAAGATAGATGTTTCCTATGTTGATAATGATGATGATGATGATCCCATTTCTAGAGATTCCAAAGTTTACAGTCTTGATGCTATTATGAGATTACTGAGTTTATTTAATGAATTTCTTGATTTTATTCATTGTTATTGGTCTCACCTTATAATAATTGTTCCTTCAAGGTGAGATAGAGCGATATTGAATATTCCACAATATAAATCAGAGATTACCGATCTTACGTCACTCCGCTAAAGTGGTAGCTTTTATTTGAACCCTCATGCATGCTATGAGTATAATATGTGTGTAAAGTTATTTTGTGACATTACCAAGTTCTATTATTTCATTTTGCTTATGCACTGTACTCATTCTCATTCTTCATGTATGTATATATAAGGCACAGTTGATAGGGGGTGACGCTGTGGCCTTTATTGTGATGTATATATATAAGGCACAGTTGACAGGGGGTGACGTTGTGGCCTTTGTTGTGATGCATATATAAAAGGCACAGTTGACAGGGGGTGACACTGTGGCCTTTGTTGTGATGTATATATACATATATAAGGCACGATTGACGGGGGGTGACGTTGTGACCTATGATGTAATGTTTATATATATAAGGCACGATTGACGGGGGTGTGTGGCACTATGATGTAATGTTATATATATATAAGGCACGGTTAATGTGGGGGTAATGTCGCGGCCTATGATGTGATGTTTATATCTATGATGTGATGTTTATATCTATAAGGCACAGTTGACAGGGGGTGACGCTGTGGCCTATGATGTGATGTTTATATATATAAGGCACAGTTTATAGGGGGTGACGCGGTGGCCTATAATGTGATGTTTACATATATAAGGCACAGTTGACAGGGGGTGACGCTGTGGCCTATGTTGTGATGTTTTAGGGGTGATGATGTGGCCTATGTTGTGGCATTTCTATAGATATATGTGTTTTGTTGATATAGCCATAATGATTTATTTATCTTTACACATTCATTGAAATGTCTCAGATGTCTTCCATGATTTTATGTACATATTGATTTAAAAAGGTTAAAGTTGCATGTATGGTATCCGCCTTAAGAGGCAATCAAATGTACAGGTCATCTTTATCCCCTGTTATATTCTGTATTTCTTATTATGTTGTTATTCATGCGTTACATACTCAGTACACTGTTCGTACTAACGTCCTTTCTTGTGGACGCTGCGTTTCATGCCACGCAGGTGTATACAGATGAGTAGAAGACATTGGCTATAGGATGTTCCCAGGCTATTAGCTGAATTGGTGAGCTCCATCTCAGTTCGGAGTGTTGCCGAGTCAGAGTACTTATGTTATGGTATCTCGTGTATGTTAGAGACTTTTGCAAATAGTGTCTTGTGGATAGTGCGTCGAGATGTCGACAGTTGTGTAAAGCGACCATATAGGTTGATGTGTTTTTATGCTTTATTTTTTTAAAGATTTTATTGTTACTAAAGGTTTTCTTTGAATTAACGATAAGGGAGAAGTCCCTGATTTGACGAAAGAGTTTTATTGAAAAGTTTTTTTCTACCTGACGGAAGCGTCATTTCGTAGGTTAAAGGTTCACAAAAAAATTGTGACTCCTGGATGAAATAGTAGTATGGCACTCAGCCGAGTAGGGTTGTCATGACCCAATCGGAGGGCCATGATGGGCACCTAGTGCTAACCTACCCGGGCACCTCTTATCGTACATCCACATTCACACCTAGGTGCACCACATGGCTTACTCATAATTTACATATATCAATAGTGCTAATCTCGTTGGGCAACAACGCATTTATATCATCATCAATAACAATACCCATATCCATATACACAAGCCGACGAGGCTATCAAAATGATATACAAAATATGAGCCGACAAGGCTACAAGACATCTAACCATATACAACTGTCTACGAGCCACTAAGAAGAGTATGTAACATCATATAGGCAGGAAAGGACCCCGCCATGACCATATTTATGTACACAAAAAAATAATACCCAAAAACTGTAACTCCGGATGAAATGAAGCTCCTCTATGCAGTCACTGAATAGGAAATCTATGGATCAAGCCTGTCTCCCTGTCCACCTGCGGGCATGACGCAGCGTCCACAAATAAAAGAACGTCGGTACGAATAATGTGCGAGTATGTAAAGCATAATCAACATCATAGTAGAAGCATAATAGACGACAAGAAATAACATGTGATGGGAGAATCAGGAGGTAATAGAGTCATTTGTACCTCTAGTGGCCTTCATCATATCTACTTACTTGTCTTTCATAGGGACCTTCCATTTCTAAGGCTTACTCATGTACATATATACATATACATATTCGTATTCGTATTTATTCATACTCGTATCCATATCATACCCGACCATGAGGGTTCGGTGTT
Organism: Lycium ferocissimum; assembly: GCF_029784015.1. Lineage (NCBI taxonomy): Eukaryota > Viridiplantae > Streptophyta > Magnoliopsida > Solanales > Solanaceae > Lycium > Lycium ferocissimum. The sequence continues at coordinate 27,690 of NW_026726122.1, forward strand.
TCACATACCGGCCATGACAAGGCTCGGTGATTATACATACCTGGCCCTACCAAGGCTCAGTATTATCCGTACCCAACTGCAGTGGTGTGCGCGCGATAGGGATCATACCCGGCCATATAAGCTCGGTGTTATATAATAGTCATACATACTTAGACACGTATACATAAAAGTCCATAAGTATCATCAACATCATTGCCATCATCATTTTCGTTACCTCTATCCTGAGAGGATCAACTATCAAATAAAGGAGGTACTAGTATCGTGAAAGTACCGAGGATCATGAACTTTAGTAACTTTAGAGATAGAACCATTAGGAGGACACTATGGAACTCATGAACTTTAGTAACTTTAGAGATAGAATCATTAGGAGGACACTATGGAACTCATGAAAGGAATGTCTTCCCCTTTTACACGTAGTTGACGATACCCTGACCTTAAGTAAATCTTCGAGAAGCATTTGGCACCTTGTAGCTGGTCGAACAAATCATCAATTCTAGGCAATGGATAGTTGTTCTTGATAGTCACCTTATTCAATTGCCGGTAGTCAATACACATTCTTAGTTAGCCATCCTTCTTGTGCACAAATAATACCGGTGCTCCCCACTGAGAAGTACTGGGCCTAATGAAGCCCTTGTCTAACAAGTCCTACAATTGCACCTTCAATTCCTGCAATTCGGTAGGGGACATACGATAAGGAGGAATGGAGATGGGCTGAGTGCCCGGATACACATCAATCACAAATTCAATTTTCCTTTCGGGAGGGAGACCTGGTAATTCATCGGGGAATACATCCTGAAATTCATTAACTACAGAAACGGATTGCAAAGTTGGCGGTTCGGCTTCAGTGCTCCTAACTCGAATCAAATGATAAATATAGCCTTTGGAAATCATTTTTCGCTCCTTAAGATAGGAAATAAACCTACCCGTTGGAGCTGGAGTATTGCCCTGACATTTAAGAACTGGTTCCCCCAGAAACTAAAATTTTACAGTTTTGGACCAACATTCCACATTGGCATAGCAAGAGGCTAGCCAATCCATATCCATAATAGCGTCAAAGTCCACCATTTCTAACTCCACTAAATCAGCAAAAGTTTCACGGCCACATATCGTAACCACACACTTATGATAAATTTGTCTCGCAACAATAGGTTCCCGACCGAAGTAGAAACTAAGAAAGGATTGGACGAGGATTCGGGCTTAATACCAAATTTATCCGCAATATAAGGAGGGATATAAGATAGTGTGGAACCCGGGTCAATCAATACATAGACATCCTAGGAACAGATGGATAAAATACCTATCATAACATCTGGGGACGACTCAAGATCCTGCCTCCCTGTAAGTGCATAAATACGATTTTGGCTGTTGTCGGAACCAGACATCTGAACTCTTCCCCTACCTCTACCTGCTGGTACTAAAGAAGAACCTTACCTAGGAGGGCGAACAAAAGATGAAGAACCTGCGATCGAACCTGTCGGCTGAGCCAAGCCTCCTCTACCGCGAGATGGAAAGTTTCCCATAAAATGACCTGGCTGCCCACAAGAGTAACACACTCCCATATCCTGGCGGCACTGGCCAAAGTGGCCCTTATCGTACTGATTACAACGGGGCAGTGGGGGCCTTGCCTGGCTCAATTCTCCCCTATAAGAAGGAATTGCGCTCTCGAACTCTGACCTAGTCCAGAATAAGTGGGTCGATCATAACACTGCCTCTGAGATCGGGAAGGTGCACTAACTACTGAACGAGCTGATCTTCTATAAGAATAGGGCCTATAACCTTCCTGATAAGCACCTGAATAACCTGCGGATCTGGCTCGCTTATAACGGCCCCTATTCGGGTCTTGCTCAGTCCGCTGTTGATGTTTAAGGTCCTCCAAGTTCTGAGCATATGCCTGAATACGAGCAATATCCATGCCACCCTTCAGTGAAACCAACATACAATCCTTAATCAGGTGCGGTCTAAGTCCAGTCACGAAACGATGTACCCTATCTTCCATTTCAGCTACCATCGCCGGAGCATTTCTAGACAAGGAGTTAAACTTCAAACTATATTTCTGAACTCTTATATTATTCTAGCGAAGCAATAGAAACTCATCAGCCCTGGCCCTACGAACCTCAACTGACAAATAATGATCTAAAAAGGCTTTGGTGAACTCGGGCCATACTGCTGGAGGTGCATTTTGCCCTCTTGACTATTTCTAGGACTTATACCATACTGCCGCCACATCCCACAACCTATAAGAAGCTAGCTCCACTGATTCTGTATCAGAAGCATGCATTACTCTCAAAGCGCGACCTATTTGATCTACAAAGTTCTGAGGGTCATCTTTCGGGTTTGTCCCCGTGAACACCAGAGGGTCCAAAGTAAGAAAGTCAGGCACGCGGGAACTAACAGCCCTGTCCGGAAGGCTAGCCTGCCGTTGAGTCTGTGTAGCCACCAACCTATTTAATAACTAGACTGCATCTCGTAAGTCCTGATTTGGAACAGCAGGAGGAGCAGCTAGAGGTTGAAGAGCCGGAGGGATTGGAGCTCTATCATGCTCTTCAGCAACTGATGGAGTAGAGGTAGCATGTGAGGGGGTAGCGCTCTGAGCCTCGCCATGCCCTAACTCGGCTGGGGATACTCGGCTCGGGCCTTTCCCCGCAGCGTCCCGTATTTTGCTGGCCTTTTTCTTTCTCTGAGGCATCGCTGAAATTTAAACAGGAAAAGATTAGCTAATATCATCCTTACTTGGCTCTATCGCACGATCTAAATCATGAAGAAAAGTGTCTTCCTAAATGCCTTGTAGCCTCCTGGCTATAGATATGGTGCACGACATACCGATAACCAGGACTCTACTAGACACGGCTCATAGGCATCCCTAGGACTGAACTGCTCTAATACCAATTTGTCACACCTCCAACGAGGAGTATGACGGGCACCGACTCACAGGCCGGGAACCACCTGACTTAATGGTTACCTTGAATACCATATACTATAACTTAGCATACACCTGCACGCAGAAAAGGCCCAACATAGAAATATTTGATAATCCAACATATATGTACATATGCGAACCGACAAGATCTCTATAACATCACGAGTATCATAAAGCCGGCAAGGCTTACAGGAAAAATGTCACAACCTAGACAAGGTCGGCAGGACTATACATAGTATCTACATAGCCCACTATGTCTATGAGCCTATAAGAATGTACATATAAACATATATTGCATTAACTGAAAGTACCAAAAGATAGCAAGTCCGGAGTAGTGGCACTTGCTGACACCGCTGAAGCTGGAAAATCCTACTGCGGTCGCTCCTCAATAACCCTGTCAGAGCCTGCAGCACGAAATGCAGCGTCCCGTGCAATGGGACGTCAGTACGGATAAAAGTACTGAGTATGTAAGGTAGGAATCCATAACATGAGTAAGATAGAATTATAAGGAGGATAGAAGTAACCTGAGCCACCTGAGAACGTACAATATACAATGCATAAGTTTAGAAATCATATGTAAATATATACATACATATATATCTATATAAATAGTGTCATCATATATACCCGGCCTTATATATATATATATATATATATATATATATATATATATATATATATATATATATATATATATATATATATATATATATATGTATGTATGTATGTATGTATGTATGTAATGCATGAGGAGCCAATGAAATAACATCGGGCTTTTCGGAGTGACGTAAGATAAGATTACTGATTATTCAGACCTTAATAGAATCATATGTACTGGTCAGTATAATCTCGGCCATAACTTACGAATAATTTATGGAATTTGTATCGAATCCAAGGAAATAACTTAATGATGATAAACATGATAATATTTCAAGAATCAATCAAATAATTAAGGCATTAAGATTGGAGATACAAAGAATAGGAGTGGAGTGAATTTGTTATGGAACGCTCATGTTCATATTCTAGTTGGATTCGTGTAAAAAGAGAGAGAAATGAACACCTTACATACCTTATTCGTCAAGCCACCACTTAAAGGATCCTTTACTCGGATGGTCGCCCTTCACCCGAACCTATATAGCGAGAAATAAATCTTTAATCATACTTTCATCATATTTCCCCTCAACTTATATGTACTAGTTATCGAAGACTAATTTGGGTTACGAAAATTTGGGCAGCATCTCTCCTATATTATCTACTTCCTCCAAATACCAAAACAACTCCCAATAATACCAACAACATCAAAAACAATATCATCAAGATCCTACATGACAAATATGCACAATTCCATCCAAAACTTTCTTCAAACCTCAATCCATAAGCCAACAACTTCAACACAACAAACTATAACTTTTATTCTCATAAATATTCCTAAATAAATGTTAATAAAGAGAGATTCATACCTTATCCTTATTAGAATAGCAATATCTTCAATATTTGTGTTGTATATGTGGTCTCTTATGTTCTTTGAGTGTTTTGGGGAATTATTATGACAAAAAGAGGGCCATTTAACCCTTATATAGTGGGTTCCACCGACTTAAATTTTCCCTTCTCGTTCGCGGCCTTGGGTCGCATTCGCGTCGGGTTTCTCAGAGTTACTCTTCGCGTTCGCGGCCCTAGGGTCACGTTCGCGCAGGGTAGTTTTCTGCTCTGGCGGCGTAACTTGTAACGTCCATAACTCTCTACTCCGATGTCTTATTGACGAATGGTTTATTGTATTGGAAACTTGACTTCATGAACTTCAATTTAGGCTTTTGCTTTACTTTAAAACTCATCATATACTAAAATATATTCTTTCTCCAAGTTGGGCCAAAATTGCCCCTCATATTTTCTTCAAAGTTTCAACAAATTTGATTTTCTTGATTCACTCGCCCTTCAATCCTTCGATAGCTTATTATATGAACTTAAACCCTCACAGTTATAAGATAAGCGCATATAATCTCATAGACCTCCTGAAAGGTAGCTCGAATCTCACATAAAAAGATACGGCGTGTAACAATATCATTGGAACATGAATCAACATAGGACATCTCTAGCTACTAAGAATGGAATCATTATGGATAGCGTTACATTTATGTTTCGTTCATGAGGATCATGCCAAAAGAAAAACGTTAGCCTCAACATGCCTCAAGTCGTCAACACAAACCCACAACAAATCTCTCGGACTAGTACTCCAATGTCCTTGGTCACTATAGCACACATGACAGCTAACAACACAGCAACAACCTCATATAAGTCTCTTTAATTTCACATCACTACTCACCCCAAGATTCTCATCAAAACTGCCCAATATATGCTTGTATACGACACTTATACCTTTTCTTCTTCTAATTATACCAAGTATAACCTCCTTAATACAATCTCAGCACCAATTACTATCCTTACAACAAGATTCTAGCTCAAAAACACATCAACAATATGACTGAAGTTAGATTACATCTCAACATAATCTGAAGTTCATATTTGAACCTTCCCTCCAGCTTCTTTCCCTTCAAACCTAGCATAACCATCATATAAACTCATAAACATGGAAATAAGATGAAATCTTACCTTAAGAGCTCAAGAACACTTCAATTCCAGGATTACTTCACCTTGGAGTATCCTCCAAAGCTTCAACGAGAAGGAGAAACAAGCTTCAATCAATACTTTGGAAACCTTTAGCACTTGATCTTCTCTTTTGATCCTTGATTTTACTTAGGGGTTGATTAGGTGTGTTGGAGAGAGTTTTCTAGAACGTTAGAGGTAAGGGAGATGAAGGAAATGAGTACATAAATACAATCCGTATATATGGACCGTATTTTCTAAAGAAATTTCTGCCCTCTCTGCCAAGAGAAGTACGAACTGTATTCAAAGTACGGTCTGTATTTCGATATATATTTCGTATTTTCCTTCCTAAACTCAAACTCGACGAAATGTATTCTCTTCGATTCGTTCGTCCTCTAATCCTTCCAACACATGCCAAACATGAACTTAAACCTTCATATACTCAAGATGAACACATCTAATCTTATAAAACCTCAAAGATAATTCTGCTCTCCAAATCTATAACCACCAACTCACAAAGATGCTTAACGTACAAAAGTAGGGGGTGTAATAACTATCACACCCAATTTTGGTGAGATGCATGCCATGGGAAGATTGGCTAAGTGTGGGGATAAGGTAGGCCATGCTACGCATTGCCCATCGCATGGGAGGTGGCAGCGATGGACCACGCAATAAGAGGCTCATCTCGATCAAGCCATTACGATGGGCATTACGACGCGACCAAGGGTGGCATTTTGCCCCAACCTGTAAATATGACACTTGTGCGTTTTAGTACGAAATATTCAGTCCAGACTTCATTTTCAAGCCCTAATCATTGCTCCCTCCTCCTCTGCTAGGATCGAGCTACTCCTATACACTCTAAGAATCTGGTTCTTAGAATAATCATGTGAGAAGGTAGTTGTCACGACCCAGCCCCGTGGGCTGTGACAAAAGTGGTATCAGAGCGGTTTGTCCTCGGAATGTCTACAGGCCATGTCTCGTAGAGTCTTGTTTATCGGTGTGTTGTGCACCACATCTATAAACAGGAGGCTACAGGACATTTAGGATGTTTCCCTTTCTTTGGATCTTAGATCGTGCGATAGAGCCGTATTGTTAGGATGATTCCTCTCAAAGAATTGCTGTGTCTACAGCGAGGCTCCAAAAGAGCAACAGCGTCAGTATTTTGGAAAATTATTTCTGATCCTCTTCCTGCAGGTGATTGTAGATTGACAAAGAATGAAGAGGACAGCTTCTGACGATGGGGATGGGGGTGCTAAGAAGGCCCCTAGGATGTCACCAGGACCGAGTAGGCCGAGCCCCAGCTACTCGATTGAGACAGACCCTTCGGAGGATCCCACGGAGGACAGTTATGATACAGATCCGTCGGAGGACCCAGCTACGACTCCTCCAGAGTTTCGACCCACAGAGCGGCGGATTCCACGGAGGGTAGCTATGATACGGATCCCCGGAGGATCCGGCGATGACTCCTCGAGTCTCTTACCTCCGTGGAGGAGGATAGTTATGATACGGACCCGTGAGCATTCCGGGACAACGGAGGAAGAGACTTCGGGGATATGCCATTTGCTCTGTGATGGAGCACCATGTTAGCCGCCACCTCGGAGAGTGCTACGGACTACTCCGTCCTTTGTCTCGGTCATCGGTGAACCGGGGAATCGTACGGTTATCTATACTCCTCCGATTCGGATGCGGGTAATAGCGGGAGCCGGATAGGTGGGGAGCGAGACGGATGAGGATGATGATGGACATACTTCTCGGCGGCTCCACAGGTTAGACTCGAGATTGATCATTTATAAGTATATGAGTTTCCTAGAATTTCCTATGTGTGTGATTTTTGTAGAATATTATTCAATGACGGTAACGGAAAGTTTAAGAGGATTAAAGACCCGGCGGTTAAAAGCAAGGGCGGCGGGGGTCCCGCCACCGATATAAATCGAAAACCCTAGACGAAAGTGAATATTGAAGATTCGGAAAGGTCAATATGGTAATTGTATGGTTTAGATCGGGGCGGGACCCGCTACGAGAAGCTTGTCCAAAAATTTACTAAGACCTGATACTGCCCCTAAATTTAGTGACAAAGGTCGTGTGGGGCAGTCGACGCAATTATATTAGCAATAACGCAACAAAATGCATGAAAGTTTCGAGGTTAAGCGTGCTGGTGCCAGAGCAATTCTGGGATGGGTGACCCCCCTGGGAAATGTGCTAAGGTGATAATTGGAAGATGCATATCTGTGGTATTATAAATGAATTGGGGTAAGATGTAAGGTAAGTTGAGATGATATGTTGAGGTAGGACTAGTTACGAAAGTATGATTGAGGTAGGCTAAACGGAGCGTGGCAAATTAAACGCGAAAGAAGGTGGAAGGTTGAGAGAGGGAAACGTTATTATCTTAAGGAAAGGTTATGTGCATAGGTATAAGAAAGTAAGAAAGGGGCCTAAAGGCTATTGTGCACGGCAAGCAGAGTTCCGTAAGGATACAGACTTATTTGCTATAGCCGATTGGATGCTTTGATGAAACGTTGACGGGGGAAATTTTCGTAAGTCACTGAAGTGTTAATAAAAATGGTCCGACTCTGATCATGATTTCGTATATCATACTTCTGCACCTCCGATTTTGATGATGCTCTGTCTAGTATGCCTCTGTATTCCGAATACGAATACGTTTTTGTCCGACATACCTCGTACGTCCGACTACGATTACAAATTTGTTCGATATATCTCTGTCCGTCGACTCGATCACGGATCGTTTGGCATACTTCCATATGTCGACTCGACTACGGATCTATCCGATATAGTTCGATACATCGACTATGATTATGGGTTTACCCGATATGCTCACGTGCGTACGTGCTACGATTACGAATCTGCTTGATATAACGTATGCTATACTTCTGTGCTTCTGATTCCGGATGTGACTCTGTTTGACATATTTCTGATCTTCTGATTCCGATGAAGATTCTCTTCGCCATATATCTTATTTGAGATTGTACGAGCCGCTAGACTAATAAGGATTCCGAACAATCTTAATATGGTAACATCGGACAAGGACGAAAGGAGTCAGAAAATGAATACCCTTACAAGTGCTCTGATCAAATACGAGTACGTAGTTGGCAAGAGGACCTCCCCGACTTATCATGTTTCCCTACGCGATGGATTCAACATTCGAGGACGAATGTTTTAAAGGGGAGGATGTTATATCCGTGTTTTTGCACATTCGGGAAATTTGGACATAATTGTGATTTGTAAGAATAAGGCCATGCTTTGATTTTATGTGGTGTGTATGTTGTTACTTATGGAAAATATTGACACGAGAACATTGGAGAAGGCCTAAGGGCAAAGTTGGAATTTTAAAAATTTGTTTCGGGAATTTGCGAAAGATGATCCATAAGTAATTGGGCTCAAAAAAAAAAAAAAAAAATTTAGGCCCAAAGGTTTGAGGGTGGCCGGCCAACATGGCCTTGGCCCAAGCCAATTTAAATGGTCATGTGCTAAGCATGTGGCTTGTGATATAAGTGGATGATTCCATGCATACTCATCCATTAGAAAGTTCAAGAAAAAAAAAACAAAGAGAGGGTGAGAGTGCAAAGGCCATTCGGCCGAACTTCTTGGAAAAAAGAAAAAAAAAATTCTAATTCTTCAACTTTGATCCTAAAATCTTGTTCTTCTTGAATTCCTAATAAGTTCAAGACGCTCTTCGACGTGGCATAATTAGTTGAGCGAAAGGACGACGTTTGTGGCAAGAGGAAATTGAGAAAAAGGTAAGAATCTTATTCTTTTATGTTATGGGAGATGTGTGTATGTTATAATGATTAGAATTGGATGGGAAGTATGGAATTGTGATGTGTGTGTGCATGCCGTGTGTGTGTGTGAAGTAGTGCATGGCCGTGAGCCATGGTGTGGTGAAAGGGAAGCGAATTAAATTTCATTTAGTTGTTAGTTGTGTTGTTGCGATGTTTGTGATGTAAAGAAAGGTTTAATGAATCAAGTTGGTGTTGAGAATGGTTGTGAGTTATTATGGGGAATTACATGATTTTTATATAGTTTTTATATAATTATGAAAGTAAGGTTTTAGAATGTGAATTAGTGTTATGGTTAATGAACTTGGAAGGAGGCAATACAATTTTGTAGTTTTGTTGCATTTGTAGAAGTTTGGGATGAATTATGGTTTGAAGGAAGTTTTGTATATTTTGTAGAATAATGAGAAACGTGTCGAATTGTATTTGAATGGTCTTGAATTAGTAGACAAATATGAAAACGTCGATATTGGATTGAAAGTGTGAAGTTAGAATGGAAGTTATTGCATTATGAAGAAAGTAATACTATTCATGCTAGAATGCGTTTTAATTCGATTGTTGATGTGGTTGATGTTGTTGTTGGGTTGGTTGTTGTTATTTTGGCCGAGTTTAATTCTCGGGGATGTTGGATTTATAGGGGAGATGCTGCCCAAATTTTTGTAGATAAATAAGGGCCAAGAATGAACTTTCAAAGGCATATGACTTATGTTTGGTAACTTTGACCAATTGTAGATTCTGAAGCAGACGGGATTTGAGTTTAAGCGAGCATAAGGTGTGTGCAAGGTATGTAAAGCCTACCTTTCCTTCTTTTGGCATGTCCTAGTCATACTAGGTGAAGATCGGAACCTCGGGAATAATTCTGCTCTTGGAAATCCGAGTTTGATTTTGCATACTATTCATTCAGCGCAATTGAACTAAAATCCTTATATTTGGTTAAAAGAATGCTTAAACCTTTGTAACTTTCGCAAATGTATTTGAATCGCTCCGAAACTCTTATGGATGACCTTAGGAAGCCTAATGTTTGTAATTTATGTCTGCCGCCTCGACTTGACCGAGGTGGGCCCAAGTCCCGAGACTTCCCTTATTTGATTGGTTTGATTCATTTCCGTACGATATGAGAAGGAAGTGTTTGCCTATGACTCTAAAGTCCGTTTGAAATGTCCTATAATGTTGTTTGAGCGCTCATTACTATGAACGACACTAAATTTTCTGAGAATGATCTACGATGTGTTTTTGAAAAATTGGTAACTAAAAGTCCGCAACTTTTGTATGTTAATTCCGATTAGCTCGATACTCATTTTGAGCCCTCCGAAGTTAATATATATATGTATATGAGATTACGCGTCGAGTCTTGGAATTTACTTTTGATATGCATATGGTTTCTGCACTACTCTGCTCGTGCCAATTATTATGACTCCGTTCGCCGGTACCCGGGCCGGTTTTGTGATCGTGCAATTATGACATATTCGGCAGTATGATGTGTTACGGTTTTCGAGACCTCGCCATAGGGCCGGTTACCGTTTATGGTGTTATGATGTGATATGACATCTGATATGTTCTGATGATTTGATGTGTGTGACGTTGTGATGTGTTCGGAGTTTGTACGGGGATTTGAAATCTTACGGAGTATGATGTGTTGTGGCACCGGCGTCGGGGGTGACCACGTTCCGAGCCTTATGCATGACTTTTATTTGCATTACGTACATTTGCATTCCGCGCGGGTTTGATTGTTACTTACGTATTTGTTTTTATCTTCTTCGACTCCGGTCATGATTTGGATTGTTGTACCTCGCTTTACATGCTCGGTACTTCTTTCGTGCGGCCCCTTTCTTCGCTGCGTTTCATGCCCGCGGTACAGACGCTCGATTGGGTGATCCTCCGGTTTAGGCTACCCGTCTACGCTACTTTGGAGTGCTCCCCTCGATCCGGAGCCCACATTTGGTATATATGTTTTGCTATGCATATTCTGTACATTTGTGACTGTTCGAGTACGGCGGGGCCCTGTCCCGTCATATGTTCGTATGTTCTGTTTTGTCTGTAGAGGCCTGTAGTCATATTTGTGGGTCGTGGGTCCGGTTTGTTCGCATATGGTTCTGATTTGCGTCCTTAAGCGGCCCCGTTGTTACTATGGCCGATATGGCCCACGTGTTTGTATGTATGTGTATGTCTGGGCGATGTGCATTCCGCCAGCTTTGATTTTGATATGATGATTCTGCACGGGCGACCGCTTAGGATAGCATTCGTTTCAGTATTTGTGTGATGTCTGCTATCAGTTATCGGTACGAATAATATCTGTTAAATCTGGATATGCCCTAATATGACAATCTGGTTTGTAAGTTTGTTTGGGTGCCTAAGTAGGGCACCAGTCACGGCCCACGGGGCTGGGTCGTGACAGTAGTGCAGTAGAATATAAAATCAATACAAGAATTTTCACGTGAAAAACTCCTTGCTCAAGGGAGTCAAAAACTACGACCTATCTCTTATAGGATTTATCCACACCTCTACTAAATGAGGAGCCTTATAAACGTTACAATTAACCTAAGGACCTGTTCCCTGAACGGTCCTCCTATGACAAAAATCTAACCAACGAACACGTACTACACAATACTTGAAAAGGTAAATAGATGGAACCATTACAAACCTAACCTAGACAAACTAAAGACCGTAATGATGATTCTCGATATGCTCGGTTCTTTGCCGTCTTGAAGTTGGCTTCTTAAGACGAAGTGTTGACTGCGCTCACTAAGCCTCTTGTTAGAATGTTGTGCTTTGTTGTTGTGGTCAAACTTGTAAGCTTGTTTGTGTTGTGTTAATATAGAAGTAGTTTCCGCTTCATGAATGTAGAATCTAACCAAGTTTTGGTTTCATAATTATACCCAAAAAACAAGTCTTGTTTGACTTGCATCTTCCTTCATTCCTTGTATGCGCTTCGGCAAATTTGTTTCCTACTTCAATGCTAATTTTATGTTGATCAACCTATGGTACTTATGGAAATATTACCATAACTTGAAATTCAACCTTTCATCGAATAGGAATCAGTCAATATTCCATCTTCTCTTATATCAGCATGAAATAGTTTTTCAGTCTCCAGTTGCGTGATAGTAAGGATTAGTTTTTTTGAGAAGTTCCTTTGTTTGATATGACTACTTCACTGAATCCATTGGAGATTTGTTTGGATTTCTGGTTCTGTAATGAATTCTTTCTTATGTTTCCATTGATTGTCATTGAGTACATTATTTGTCAAATCATCAAAACTTCCACTCTTTGCAACCCTGTAGGCGGCTAGGTTATATGGAACCTATAAAATGATGTGTGTCCAAATATGTAAGGACCAAGTTCTTCAGCTCTGGACATTTTTCTAACTTATAACTCCCATTTGTTTTCCTCCCAGATAACTCCTCATTTAACGCCTTCTAATAGGACTGAGTTCTTTTATAAATAAGAACCACCTCCTTTACAGTGAATCCTAAGTGAAAACTGGGATATTTATGTAAGCAACTTTTAATATTCTTTGATATCTTGGGCCATCTTCAATCTTCATGTGGTCAATGTCTTGTTAGTGTATGATATATCTGATGTTGGCACATGATCTGTATATGAACTGAATCCTCCCCTTTTTTACATCATAAAACATGAGTGTATCAACAAGATCCAGTGTATTTTATTAATATCAAACTCATGACAACTTGGGCTACATGTCATGCCCCAAACCCGACCTTGGCGCAATAGGCATCCGATGCCATGAACAACACCGAAAGCAGCTTATAAAATCAATAAATATCTAATCTCGTTTGATAATCTTTCAACAATTATCTAAAAAACTCATATATGGCTAACTGAAAGTATACTCATAAAAAGCAACGGAAGTTTAATATAAATAACTAGTCATAAATGTGGCAAACACCCCAACAAGTCACATGATACTTCAACTGTCACGACCCAACCGGAGGGCCATGACGGGCACCCGGTGCTAACCCACTCGAGTACCTCTCATCGTACTCCCATATTCACATCTAGGTGAGCCACATGGCTTACTCATAATTTATATGCATCAATAGTGCTAATCTCGTTGGGCAATAACACATCTATATCATCATCAATAAGAATGCCCATATCCATATACACAAGCCGACGAGGCTATCAAAATGATATACAAAATATGAACCGACAAGGCTAAGGACATCTAATCATATACAACTGTCTACGAGCCTCTAAGAAGAGTATGTCACATCATATAGGCGGGACAGGACCCCGCCATACCCATAGGTATGTACACAAAAGAATAATACCAAAAGCTGTAGCTCCGGATGAAATGGAGCTCCTCTATGCAGTCCCTGAATAAGATATCTATGGATCAAGCCTGTCTCCCTGTCCACCTGCGGGCATGACGCAGCGTCCACAAATAAAATGATGTCAGTACGAATAATGTATTGAGTATGTAAAGCATAATCAATATCATAACATGAGCATAAGAGACATCATAAGAAATAGCATAAAATGGGAGAATCAGGAGATAGTAGCCATCATCGTAATTACTTACTTGTCTTTCATAGGGACCTTCCATTTCTAGTGCGTGCTTGTGTACATACATATATACATATACAAATATCCATATCTGTATCCATATTCGTATCCGTATTTATATAAATATTCGCATCCATAGCATACCCGACCATGAAGGTTCGGTGGTTTCACATACCCGGTGATGACAAGGCTCGGTGTCGTACATATCTTGCCCTACCAAGGCTCAGTGTTATCCGTACCCAACTGCAGTGGTGTGCACAAAATAGATATCATACCCGGCCATATAAGCTCGGTGTTACATAATAGTCATACATACTTAGACACATATACATGAAAGTCCATAAGTATCGTCAACATCATTGCCATCATCGTTTTCATTACATCTCTCCTTATAGGATCAACTATCATATAAAAGAAGTACTAGTATCGTGAAAGTATCGAGAATCATGAGCTTTGGTACTCTTAGAGGTAGTAGTCATTTATAAATCATTATGGAACTCATGAAAGGATATATATACATATATAGCAAGGGAACCATGCCTTAATGAAAGAAGGGTTAGTCTTACATACCTCTTTGACTTCTTAACTATTTAGCGTTCACCATTGAAGCTTGAATAATCTACATTTTGAAGGATTCATACCATGGTTAAGCCTTAATGATACTCTTCAATTCAAACTAGGATAATTCATGTTCTAATGAAAATTGGGCAACATTTCCCCTATTTCGTCAACTTCCACTATACCACAAAATAACTCCCAACAACCACAATAATATCCACAATATCATAATCAAGTATTCACATTCAAAGTAGCCTTCAAAATTCATCCTTATGTTCAACTTATGCTAGCAACTTCATACCCATTTTAGCACATTTTCATAATAATGCTTCCTCATCACCATTATTACCTTCCATAGCAAGATTATATCCATATCATACTAAGAATCATAACTCAAGTTAGCTTACTACTCAAAAACATCATAAAAACTACATTTAGAACTCATCTTCTACTTTCTCCTTCTACCCAAGTTGTTTAACAACTAAACATTCTTGATAACATGTAATAAGTATGAAAACTAACCTTTTTATCTCATAAGAATGAGCTTTGGAGCAAGCTATCACTATATGAAAACCCTAGCTTCAATATCCAAAGAATTCTTGGAGTCTAATAACCCTAGCAAGGCTTCTAACACACGGTATCTTGATTCTTTCCTCTTGATATTTAATCTCCCTTGGATTTTGGCTTGGATTAGTTTATGGAGTTGAAAGAGAGGTTTTTGCGAGCCTTTGGATCTGATTTGGTGAAATGAAATGTCCAAATGAAGTGGAGTAAATTATATAAAAGCGGAACTTAAAATCCCATCGAGTGATTACGCGCCCATTTTGACGGGCCGTAAAAATTCCTACGGACTGTCAAAATGGTCCGTAGAGCTGTCTAGTCAAATATGGTTCACTGTGACCATTTGACACTGGCTGGGTCAATTTGACGGACCGCAAAATTTTCTGCGGTTCTACCACTACGAACACGAGGGCTGCAAGTATCTTTTTCCTTCTTTCAAATTTTCAAAGCAGAAAAAAATGATTTTGTTCTTCTTCACATTAATGAAGTAGCACAAACATCTTACTCCTTTGAATTTCCATGTAGTGCAGTAGCAACATATTGAATGTTTCCTTTATGAAAATTTTCTAAAATTCTCTCAAGCATGTCGGCGATTACTTCGTAGTGAAGTAAGGTGGAAGAAGAGTAGTTCTTGGCATATAAGGTAAAAATTCTCCTCTCCTAGGTTGTTGCACACCTCGTATTCGTAGTGGTAGAACCTATGGTTTCCTAGTCGGGTATGCCCTTGGAATAGAGACCTGAGCCCGAGTTTGGAGGTTGAAAATGTCTTACCCAATGTACAAGGGTACCAGCAGATATTCCTGGCAATTTATAGAGTTAAAAGCTGAGCGAATCAAGTCGACGCGATCGGAACTGTCACGACCCAGCCCCGTAGGCCGTGACTAGTGCCCGAACTGGGCACTCGTACCCACCTAACAACTATAATCAGATCGTAGTAAACATAATAGGAACTTATACGTACAGTAAGGCATGACATCGCGCACACACATATATCTATATATACATATATCATATATACAGCCTGAGGATATACAGAACACAAACGCAGCTGAACGGTGCTACCCACAACCCACGTATATGTCTACAGACCTCTATGAATAATGACAGAATCATATGACGGGACAGGGCCCCGCCGTACCCCTGAATAGACATAAACATATATACAACAAAAGCAGCTGTACCGAAATACGGGCTCCGGACAAGGGAGCACTCCAAAATGGCTGAGTAGGAATCCTAAGCTAGCGGCTCACCCAAACGAGTATCTGTACCTGCGCGGCATGAAACGCAGCCCCCGAAGAAAGGGGGTCAGTACGGAATATGTACTGAGCATGTAAAGCACGAAATACAATAGGTAGAATCATAACCGAACTGGAATTTATCGAAACAAGTATAGTAATCAGAAAATCAAAAACTTGCCTGTGAATCATATAACATGCGTGTCCATATCATATCATCAAATCATTATATACATGTAGCGTACCTGGCCCTCCAGTGAGGGACTCGGTAAATAAAATCATATAATCATCATGCATAGTAAACATATAATCATATGCATATGCCGTACCCGGCCCTCTAGTGAGGGACTCGGTGAATAAGAATCATCAAATGCCATCCGGACGCCATCCCCATATCATCACATCATCATATCATCGTCATATATATATATATATATGTACCCGGCTCTCTAGTGAGGGACTCGGTGAACAATGCAATGAAACGGCGCATGAATACGTACCCGGCCCGAGACTCGATGAAAGATGCATTGAGGCATGCACGAGCAGAGTAGTGAGAAACCATATGCACACAAATCATCTCAAAGACTCGATGAAGTTAGATAAATTAAGTGAACTATCATTTGAAACTCGGGACGATAGTCATATCAAATACCTTTCGGACATCACTCGGAACATGGCTGTCACGACCCAACCCCGTAGGCCATGACTAGTGCCCGAGCTGGACACTCGTATACACTTGTTATCTATAGTCATACACTACTAGCATGAACGAACTGATATAAGTATAAGGGCAAAACATATGCAAGTCGAAGCTACCTATCTCCTGAAGAGTTATACCCTTTAACAGTTCATATTGCGCAAAAGCCGGCAAAGCTGTCATATATACATATATAGGGAACGTCCCAACAAAACACAAGCCGAGAAGGCTACCTTCCTACAAAGCTGCCATGGTAAACATATATAGCTACGCAAGACGACAAGGCTGCCACTACAAATGGGTACGCCCCAAACCCAAGTCATAACCATATAACAAAACAACAACCACACATAGACCCACACCGCGACCACGGACCTCTAAGAGTGACAACGACATCATAGCAAACGAGACAGGGCCCCGTCGTACCCTGGAACGATAACATATGTACATATCAAAAGGTTATACCACGA
>NW_026726123.1:0-84451 GCF_029784015.1 Lycium ferocissimum
TCATTAGGCTTCCAATCTCATCACATAGCCCTGTAGGCTCCATATCGTAGAAATTAGCCCATAGGCTCATAGTACCTGTCTCTACCCTATTGGCTTATAAAGTCATCATCACTCCGTCCGAAACCATTTCCCCTTGGGCATCATATATGTATCCTCAAATGTGAATGAGAGACCATATAATAGAATTAATATGACATGCACCATAATAAGAAATCAAGATAAGCAATAAAGACTTAACCTTTAGCTCTTTTCCACTATTATAATAAGTAATTTAGGAGTGATGAGAACATACAATCACAAATAAGACAGGAAATAAGCATAGAAGCAATAAATAAGGGACCTCATATCCCAATCATAGACACAAATCAATCTATGCTAACAGCTAGCATGGCATTCAAATCGAACTATGCAATGGAAATTATACAAATACCCATATCATGGCATCGGTACCCGATATAAGTGCTTTTCACCTAACAATTAGCGGGCCCCCCTTAATTTACCCTATTATCCCCTCTTATTAGTCCAATTTAAACCAACCGTGACGCTTAAGTTAAGGTTCATAGTCTCAACATGCCTGGTTTGAAGTCCGAAGCTCAAGCGATCACCACACGGCCTTTTCCTTCTTCAAAACCTCGGAATGATGTCAAACTGCTCAAATATGAAATCTACGTAAGTATATCAATCCGTAGACACCCATAGTGCTAGGATAATAATTCGGGTCCAAAAAGCCAATTCTGAGTTCCAAAGGCTAAAATTGTAAATTTGTTGAAAAATCGGATCCAATATAGTCAACATAGTACTCTACAAGTTTATACGAGCCCAATGATACCATATTAATATACTTTAATTCGAAACACAAAAATGAACCAAAAGGTAGCCCGAGCCCAAAAGGGCAAAATTGAAATTTTATTTCAAAATTTATTTACCCATAGTTTAATTAGTCTAAATCTAGCAAAATCCATTCAAAAAGCCTTCATCTTGATCCTCAAATCCATGATTTACCACTTTTTAACTTTGATTTGTGTTTCGATTGAACCTAAACCCATCCAAAGCTCATCAGATCTAACCAAAATTTGCGGACAAGTCCAAAATCATCATACGAACCTGCTCGAACTCTCAAAACATCCAAAAGGGACCGATTTGACCTGATCTTCACCGTGGTCAACCCCAAATCCTCTCAAAAGCTAGTTTCTCAACCGAACCACCTAAATCACACCCAAACCTCTCGGGAGCCGAACATCGACCCAACTAAGTCATAAATCACATATCGTACCTAATGGAATCAATGAAACTTTGAAAAAGACTCATTTACCACTGGTGTTGACTTTGGTCAAACTTCTTCATTTCTTAACTTTAGGATTTCCAAAATATCCTTTTCTTTATCCAAAACTCATCCGAAAGCCTCGAAAATCGCGTCACCCATCCCCGCAGGTGAAAACATCAATACAAAGCTATTGGAACCAACAAATTTTGAATCCGGGTCTTATTTCTTCCCGTGACCATCTTTTCACCATAAATAGGCATATTAAATACTAAAATTGACTTAATTGTCAAAAACCAACCAAACGAACTCTAACATAGCTCCGTCAATTTTTACAGGTCATAAATAATATTTGAAATCTAACGAAATCTTCAGATAGTTAATCAGAGCATGTTTTCCCAAAATGAACAATGTATCCAAATAATTGAATACCGGAATTTCCAAAGTGAAACCTTCTCTCAAAGTGAACCAAATGTTATATCCCGTATTTTTTAACAACGGGATAATCCGAGTTAATTATGACAAGTTAGGAACAAGACTATTCCGGGGCATGAAGTCGGGATTTTTAATCACTATTTTGTTTCAAAAAATATAAGTGGTGTATGACCTTAGTAGCATGAAAGTATAAAGGAAACATTTGGGGTCAAAATGAACTAAGAAAAACTTGTATTTCATGGAAAATGAGGGGCCAAAGTGGCCGGCCATTTAGTTGTGGGCCAAGGCCACATGAATTTATTTTCTATGGGAATTTAAAAGATGACTAAGTCATCTTTCTCTTCATTCTTACCTTAGAGAAACATCAAGAAGCTTGAAGAAAAAGGAGAGCAAGTATTCGGCCATAGGAGTGCAAATTCAAGACCAAGAAACTTCCATCAAAAAAATTGGTTCTTCTAGCAAAACAACTAATTCAAGGGTGCTTATTAACGTGGAAGCGTTGTTCGGATCAATAAGCTATCCGTTTCCCTTATTCATCACCTTAGTTGACGTGTGAAGTGAAGGAGAAAAGGTAAGAATTAATTCTCTTTTATGTGTTGTGAATGGTGTGGGCATGTCGTAGTATGTAAATATGAATGAAATACGTGAAAACCTATATGTTGGAGTTGAACCATGGGCATGGAGAATGCATGGCTTGTGGCCGTGTGTGTGCAATGTATTATTGGATTGATAGATTGAATTCTATGTAGCATGTTTCCTTGTTGTTGTAGTGTGTTGAATGAATGGGAGTCACATATATGTGTGTGTATGAAGATGGCCGAATATAGGCCATGCTTGTGGCAAAGATGTGTGAATGTTACTTAATGCCTTAGTTGTCGTCGTTGTGAATTCTATATCGATAATGAGCTTTTGGATGATCTAAGTTAATGTTGTGGTGGTTGCGGACTGTTTTGGAAGTCATTGTACGTTTAATGAAAATTTTGTACTTAAGAGAATGGCATTGTTAATGCATGGATTATTAGTGTAATTCATGAAATTGGAAGAAAGGAATGTGAGTGGTGTTGCTCTCGGGTTTGGGGGCAATTTCGGGTAAATTGGAACAATGTTTGGATTGTTTGAAAAATTGTGCGAATTGTTTAAGACGTTCTTGAATATTGTGTGGAAGGTTTTGGATTAGTAATCGAATGTATAACCGTGGATATTAGATTGAGCGTAAGTAGTTAAAATGAGTATATTATGAATGTTGTTGAATGTTGTTGGAATATTATAAATGTTGTTGAAGTCATGTAGAAAGAACTATTAATGTTGGAATGCATTGTGAAATGATTATTGGTATTGCAGTTTGGTTGTTGGTTTGGTTGTTATTGAATCTAGCCGAGTTGAAATCTCGGGGTTGGTGTATTTATAGGGGAAATGCTGCCGAAATTTCTGTAGAATTTAATGTTCGTTTGAAATTGAGTGCCTAAAGGCTTATGGATAATGTTTGATATAGTGGTATTATGTAGATCTTGGAGCATCCGAGAGTTGAGGCTTGACTTAGCTTGCGAGCGGACGAGGTATGTAAGGCGTCTCTTTCTCTTCTTTGGCATGTCTTAGTGCTACTAGGCTATGACCCGAGCCTCGGGGTAATTCCGCTTTTAAGATCCGAGCTTAGATATGTGCTTTACTCATTCTTACAGACTTACTCTTTAATGTGACCAAACTAAGGCTCTTATGTTTTCAAAGGATTGAATTTCAAAAGTCTTATAAAGAATTTGGCTACAAAAAGGTTTCGAACTTCAAACGCTCATAACTTTTGCCGATGAGCTCGGATCGCCCCGAAACATAATAGGTAACTTCATAAGACATAACATTCCCCTAACTCTCGTAGTCGGGCTCGGATGGGGTCGGCACCCATCCGCGGGGCACGCGGCTTTTCTATGCTTATCCTTGATGACCTTCGGAAAAATTTAATACTATTTTCACTTTGACTTTCCGCATATGGATTTCATACTTACTTAACGAGTTATGATTATGATTTTTATGCATATGGTTACTCACGACTCCCTCGTGCTTATGGTTATTACCTCGTTAACCGGATCCCGGGCCGGTTATATTTCGTGCGCATATGATATGTTCCGATGTGATGCTGTGTTACGATTCACCGAGCTCCTCCCTTGAGGGCCGGGTTCCGTTTATATTTGGTGTTATGCTGTGTATGGCGTTATGGTTGGCTATGATGTGTTATGGGGATATGTTGGGTTACGGAGATATGAAACTTTCGGGTGTGATGTGTGGTATGGCGCCATTGACGGGCGGGTGTGCGACCATCGTTCTAAGAGCCCATGCATGTTTTATGTTTTAAACTAAATGTCTTGACATTTGGCATATTGTACCTATTTTCTGTATATTCTGTTTGATTACGATTCTGTTACTATATTCCTTGCTTTACATACTCAGTACATATTCCGTGCCGACCCGCTTTCTTCGAGGGGCTGCCGTTTCATGCCCGCGGTACGTGACGCTCGGTTGGTGATCCACCCACCTAGGACACCTATTCTCGTTTGCGGGAGTGCTCCTTCATCCGGAGCCCATATTTTGGTATATATATATACTTTTATTGCATATGTATATATTCATTCAGGGGTACGACGGGGCCCTGTCCCGTCATATGATGCTGTTACTCTGTTTAGAGGTCTGTAGACATGTATGTGGGTTATGGTTGTGTTTGTACAGTTATGTATGTGTGTGATATATGTTTAGGCGATCTCTTCCCGCCGTGGTGGCCTTGTCGGCTGCATATGTTTATTCTGATATGATATGTACATTACGACAGCCTCGCCGGCTTTTGTGACATCTGTTGGCTATTATGCGCTAATCTGAGATCATATGTGATTATTTATATTTATGCGAGTTTTGTATGTTAATTCTGAGTGTCAGGTGCGTATGAGTGCCCATTTCGGACACTAGTCATGTCCTACGGGGTCGGGTCGTGACACCAAATGACATCCGTTTGACTTTAAATTTGGCAAGAAAGTAAAAATGATTATTATGGGGTTTTGCACTGGACGACACACAAAATAAAGCACTGGTTCTCAAAATGACCAACCGGGTCGTTACATAATCCGTTTAGAGTCCTATAACTTGTGCCTTATTCTAACCTTTATTAAAGTCGCGGTGCAACAATAGTTGCATTATGTACCATGTTCACAACATGTAAAACATTATCAAAGCTTATATTCAAAGGTTATGACGATGGGGTGACTCAGTAATCTTGCTGCGCTGGGCTTACTCTTGTTGTTACTTTTCTTTGTAAAGATACCACTGCTAACATCACGACAGGGCCACTCTTATTTTGTTCGAGTTGGTATTTGATTCCAATTGATGTGCGTCAATCATAGTCCGTTCACGGTGTTTATTTCCAATGCATTTTTTATTTGTATAGTTATGTAGTTGTATTTTGTATTCCTAGATATTCCTTGACATTGTTGTTGGATTTATAGGTTGTATTTAGATTTGTGACTCTTTTTAGTCATTCATTGGATTAAGTTATTTTTTTACTTATGCTAAGGTTTGTTGGACTTATGGTATTTTTATTGGGTTATTGATTATGGTTGCATTAGAGGGTAGTGACTCGTTTGATGTCATGTTGCAGCTATCGATTTGGATTGTGATAGAAATAGGGCCTTATAACTTAGACAGAGTGAAACTTCCAAGTTTTAGAATCTGATACGACAAAGCCAATTTTTTTTCGCAACCTGATCTAATTTTTTTGGAGTAAGATACTTTGCGAATGTATATATGTAGGAGATATCTTGCTAGAAAAATTTACCTTGAAAAGTTCTCGAGGTAAGCCAAACCCCTTCTTTGTAAACTTAATTGAAGATATAACATCATCCAAATGGTACATTGGCGGTTTATTAAATAAAGGCAACATAAAATAACTCAAATATCTACCTATTAAAGAGTATGTGTAATCCACATATATGAAGACGTGTGTAATCCACATATATGAAGACCTTAGACCGAGTCTATTAAATTAATTTCCCAATAAGATGTTTTCAACAAGATGAATTTCAACATCCAAAAGAGATATGTTATGAATAATTACAACCTAGTACTATGAAAAATTGGGAATGGTTTGAACAATATACATGGAAGAATATTGGCAAGAAAAAAAAAAAAGAAAGAAAGAAAAAAAAAAAGAAAAAAAAGAAGAAGAATGCACTAAAGCTACTAACTGGTATGTTCGCTTGTCAACTATGAATCTTAGCTTATGAATTTCAGACAAATTACCTGCTTCATCAATTGTTAGCTAATTAGGATAACTTCCCGTGACAAGTTCCACTGTTGTTTTAACCAAATCGAAGTTTCTTTACAACTTTATACAAGATGCAATTGTTTCAAGCTTTTAAGGATTAGTTATATCTGATGACTGATGGAAAATTACTATAAAATACAATTAGGATTGAGATACGAACAATTGAAGTAAAAAATGATGTGAAATATTTGAATGTTGAAGAATATCGATTTAAACCAAAAACATAGAGGACAACACCCTAAAACAATAAGTCATAAATCTCCCCGAGACAACGAATACATTAACTTCAAAGAATGGATGTACAAATTTGAGAAAAAAAAAGAATGAATGTACAAATCACACTGTCAAAAAAAAAATAATCTAACCTCTAGCAGATAGAGAGAATGATAATTCAAAAAAAAAAAAAAAAAGGTGACAGAACCAAGAATCGTTGTTCAATATTTTTTCTTTCCCCCAAGCAAAAACCAATACAGTTGAGGAAATTAAATCAATCAAAGAAGCCCAAACAAACCAAAAATACCAAGCAATATAAGCCAAACAATATGAAGCAAAAGAAGGACTTGGCCTGAAACTGGTGCAGACCCTCCATTCCCCACCTCACAAAAGCCTAATTTTGCCACACGCACACCAGCACAACGTGCATCAGCACAACCACACCAATACGTTTTACCATCAACCCCGCATACAGGGTCGGGCCGAAAGCACTTAACGGGACATGAACAATAGTATGTTAACAACAAGGGGCATATTTCTTGGTTATCTTGTTCAGAAGGCAATCGCAATGGATTAACATTGTATCCATGAACAACCATAGGGAAAGAAATAAATGAATGTAGTAGGGAGAAAAGGAGCAGATGAAATGGGGATATTCCCAACAAGTGCATGGTAAATTTTGGTGAGCGACGCCCCTTCTTTAAAGAAAGAAGGAAAGTTCTCGCCTTATTCCCCATTTCACTTGCTCCCAAGATTACTCAAATGATGCACAGAAATCCCTCTTCCACGAATTGCAATCCTTGTAAAAGGATTGCAATAAGGGGATTTCCGGTGTCCAATGGAAAACACTTTTGTTTCTTCTTATTATATTATTCTTTTTTCCTTTTCACAATTGTGTAGTTTCTTGTTATGGGATTTTCTATTTCAAGGTATATCTTTGTTACAACGCAAGGAACACGGTATTCATTATTATCCATACGTTTGTTTTTATTTTGGAACATTAAAAAAGATGATTAATAGTAATATCAAATTATATATCTTTTTAATTATTCAATTAATTTAGATTTTAAATTACGATGTAATTTTTATTTACTCAAATAATTTCTCAATTCTTAAAATAATAAATGAATTAACTTTTTACATTATTGACCAACTAAATAAGGCCGCACAATATTTTTACTAAGGTTTTTTTGTAATTCAAGCAGGTTGTATTGAAATGTTTTGAACTAAGACATGATGAAGAAGGAAGATGGTGGATGTTGGTTAATTTTTTATTTGAGCCATCATTGGGTCGCCTATATGAGAGAAACTTGGCACTGTCAGGAGATACTACTAACGAGGAGAGATACCAAAAAGGATGTTAAAAAGGCATTCAAAATACTCCCTCCGTCCATTTTTACTTATCCATGTTTGATTTGGCACACCCCTTAAGAAGCAATTAATAAAATGATATGCTTACTATATCACGCTTTGAATACATATATTCAATGTTTTGAGATATTCATTGTGAAATGATTATAATTAATAATAAGAGTAATTTAGGAACTAAGTGATAAAATTTGTCTTGATTTTATAAACTAGACAAGTAAAAGTGTACATCTATTTTTAGTATAGCAGACAAGTAAAAATGGACGGAGTGAGTAAATATAAGCATGTATAGGAATGTAGTATCATTATACTAAAGTTAACCTCTACATCAGATTTATCATAGAAAAGGTTTTCAGAGTTTCATGAACTTTAAAAAGTGGGAAACACAAAAACATCAAATATTTTCTCCAACTCACCTCTCACACACTATATACGTTATTTGAGGCATTTGTGTTGGTATAGATCTAAGAATTCAAATAATGGGATTCAGAAGAATGTTCTTTTGTCAAGGAGATTCAACAATTTTGATGTATACCAAACAAATTTAGCGTATTCACATAATATAATTTTACAATGACATACATCATCTAGCGGTAACTCCAAGCAACAAAAAAGCTCTATAGCCAAATCCCAATTCTCATGCAAAACCCTAACAAAATCCCACGTCGGCGCCAGATCTATGGCCACTCCGGCCACTAGCCAGCCTCCTTCTGTGCCTGGTCAGTCATCTTCTACCCCATCATCATCTTCTCCAAACATAAACAAAAATCCAGATAAAAAACCAACTTTTCTCAATTGATTTAACCTACAAACATTACTAATACAATGGAAAACCCTACATCCAAAGACTACTATACAGATGAAGAAACTTAACTACATTACAGGTGAGCCCATAGTCATACGGAAACAGTCAGAAGTGGAGAGAATGGAGATCATAGAGAATCTGCAACTTGTTTTGATTGGAAACTTCTCGTACGGACAACATGAACTTGGGGGAATTATTGCGTCTCAATGTGGCATTAAAGGTGAGGGTTAAATAGGGCTATTTCAGAATAAGCATGTATTGATCAGATTATCGTTAATGGAAGATTTTGTGAATCTACTGTCAAAGCCTGCATATTACAAGCAATCAAATAGTGGTTATTCAAATCACATGCAACCATCAATATATGATTCAAAAATTAAAATCGATGAAGAAACATTGAAGGTCATTACTTGAATTTCAATCCCAAATCTGTTGCCTACGTATTTTGTGAAGGAGTGTCACGACCCAATTTCACTAAGTCGTGCAGGCACCTACCTTTCCCACCTCGGTAGGCGAACCCTTAACTCAACATTCATAAATAATAGAAAATAGGGGAAGAAAGTAAAATAACGTAAGTCTCACAATATAATATAAATAAGCGCGGAAGTAAATGAAATCCACCCCAGTATCTAGTCTGGTCTAGTCATACAAGAGCATCTAAAACTAAATACTACAAGTCCAAATAATAATACATAAATAGTCCCAAATTATGTCTCAGAAATGGAAATAAAGACATAATAATAGGAAGATTTTTCGAGCAGCGAACGTCCTCATGCTCACCCTGAAAGACTCGAATCAAAGAACCCTCGAATATTAGCCATCAGGAGTAGAAGTAGATCCCACCTGGTACTTTGCATTCATAAAAGAATGCAGCAAGTGCAGGTCAGTACAAACAACAAGTACTGGTAGATATCATAGGCCGACTAAGACTAGCTAACGTATATAAAGCAACAAAGTAAGGTAAACACGTTATGACACTCCATAAATTCGAGTTAAGTGTGAAAGTGTCTTGAAAGATTGGGCTTCACTGTTTTTGGGTAGTGTAAAATACGGCCAAGAATATGGCCCGTGTTTTGAAATACGGTCCGTATTCCTTGGGCGTATTTAACCACCTTCCTGGGTTGCTCATTGTTTCTGTTATTAGAAAATACGGCCAGAGTTTATGGCCCGTATTTTGAAATACGGCCCGTATTTCTAGGCGTATTTCACTCGTTCCTTAGACTGCTCACCATTTTGTTAATCGTTAAATACGGCCGCAGAATACGGTTCGTTTTTTAAAATACAGTCCATATTTCTGGGCGTATTTCACCAGCTGCCAGCTATGTATATAAATAGCGGGATTCAATTAATTTTATGACTTATTCTCATTCCCATAAACCTTAAGGACGAAAATCTTGTCTCCACTTCTCCAAACACATAGGGTTTGCAACGTAATCCTTCTCAAGGTGACTCAAGCTAGGGTTTTGGGTGCTCTTCATTGTAAAAGTAAATTGTTGAGTTACGTAAGGATTAATTAAGGTATATCTCTCTTTCAAAAACCTTGTTATAGATGTATTTCTTCTTCTCAAAAGTTCTCTATTGAATAAAAAGGCGAACTTCCCATACAAAACCCTAATTCATGTTTTGATTATAGTTGGTGTGCGTGCGGGGGCAATCCCACATTAAACCTTCATTGTATTATCCTCTATATACGTACATGAATTCATAATCGTTTTCTTCTATAAGAGATGGTCATTAATGATGGTTAATTGTTAGTACTGATGTTTTATAATGAACTATAACAATGGAATCTTGTTTAAAGAAGTGGAAACATTTTCAAGATTATCTATGAAATTATGTATCTTTGTAATGGAATAATGAACATTAATGCTAATTATTGATGTGACTACCTTATGGTGAATTGGGATTCGGCTTCTATGCTATGAACTATGTTGTTGTGTTTGGCCTTGCTACTCGGGAGGAAGGGTCGTCACTATGGATCCTAGCATGGTAATTTCCTCACCATTCGAGAGGAAGAGTGTCCACTACCGGGTTCGCTACCCGGAGTACGATTTATGCCTAGCTATTCGAAAGGAAGGATAGCTACCGAGAATTACATATTTGGGTGTGGTGAGCTGTGACTAGGGAACCTCTATGGCCATCTCTTCGATGTGCTTGATTCTTAGGCATGTATTGGCATGTGTGATATTCTTACTTTCTCATGGAATTGTTGTTGTTAATTATGATCAATTGAAAGGCATATTTGAAGTTGTACCTTGACAAGAGGCCTTATAATCAGTTTTGATAATTGTTATTGAGATACACAAACTGAATAAATATTCTTACATTGGTTTCACATGATTTTCAGGACTGGTTTCTTTATGTATTTGTCACGACCCAACCGGAGGGCCATGACGGGCACCCGGTACTAACCCACCCGGGCACCTCTTATCGTACTCTCATATTCACATCTAGGTGAGCCACATGGCTACTCATAATTTACATACGTCAATAGTGCTAATCTCGTTGGGCAACAATACATTTATATCATCATCAATAACAATGCCCATATCCATATACACAAGCCAACGAGGCTATCAAAATGATATACAGAATATGTGCTGACAAGGCTGCAAGACATCTAACCATAGACAACTGTCTACGAGCCTCTAAGAAGAGTAGGTAACAACATATAGGCGGGATAGGACCCCACCATGCCCATATGTACACAAAAGAATAATACCCAAAAGCTGTAGCTCCGGATGAAATAGAGCTCCTCTATGTAGTCCTTGAATAAGAAATCTATGGATCGAGCCTGTCTCCCTGTCCACCTGCGGGCATGACGCAGCATCCACAAATAAAAGGACGTCAGTAAGAATAATGTACTGAGTATGTAAATCATAATCAACATCATAGTAGAAGCATAAGAGACAACACAAGAAATAACATAAGATGGAAGAATCAGGAGGCAATAGAGTCATTTGTACCTCTAGTGGCCTTGATCATATCTACTTACTTGTCTTTCATAGGGACCTTCCATTTCTAATGCTTACTCATGTACATACATACATATATATTCGTATTCGTATTCATATTCATACTCGTATCGATATCATACCCGACCATGAAGGTTCGGTGTTTCGGATACCCGGCCATGACAAGGCTCGGTGATTATACATACCTGGCCCTATCAAGGCTCAATGTTATCCGTACACAGCTACAGTGGTGTGCGCGCGATAGGTATCTTACCCAGCCATGTAAGCTCGGTGTTACATAATAGTCATACATACTTAGACACGTATACATAAAATTCATAAGTATCATCATCATCATTGCTATCATCGTTCTCGTTACATCTATCCTTAGAGGATCAACTATCATATAAAGGTGGTACTAGTTTCGTGAAAATATCGAGAATCATGAGCTTCGGTAATCTTAGAGATAGGGTCATTTAAAAGACATTATAGAACTCATGAAAGGATATACATAGCAAAGGAACCATGCCTTAATGAAAGAGGGGTTAGCCTTACATACCTCTTTGTCTTCTTAACTATTTAACATTCACCGTCATAGCTTGAACGATCTACATTAGAAGGATTCGTACCATGGTTAACCTTTAATGACACTCTTAAATTCAAACTAGAATAATTCATGATCTAATGAGAATTGGGCAGCATTTCCCCTATTTCGTCAACTTTCACCATATTACAAAATAACTCCCAAACATCCATAATACACCCATAATATCATAATCACATAATCACATTCCACTAAGCCTTCAAAATTCATCCTTATGTTCAAATTATACCAACAACTTCACACCCATTTTAGCACATTTTCATAAAATGCTTTCTCATCACCATTAATACCTTCCATAACAAGATTATATCCATATTATACTAAGAATAATGACTCAAGTTAGCTTACTACTCAAAAACATCATAAAAGCTACACTTAACCCTCATTTTCTATTTTCTTCTTCAACCCAAGTTCTTAAACAACCAAGCATTCATGATAACATGAATTAAGCATGGAAACTAACCTTTTATCCCATGGGAAAGAGCTTTGGAGCAGCTATCAACTTAGGTGAAAACTCTAGCTTCAATATCCAAGAGTCTCTTGTAGTCTACTGACCCTAGGAAGCCTTCTAACACATGAACACTTTGATTTTTCCCTCTTGGTCTTTGTTTTCTCTTGGATTGGGGTGGAATAAGCTTGGAGATGGGTTTAGAGCTCTTAAGACTTGTGGAAGATGAAAAAATAAAATAAATGAGCAAAGGCTATCTATTTATACAAAAACTTAAAATCTGCCCGATGGACTTTATATGGACCACTTATACGGTCCGTATAAGTGGACCGTATAACACCACCATTGATACGAACCCAACAAGCACAAGGCCTTTCATAAGAATTCAAGCAAGAGAACTTCAAGAGTTGCAAGCCTTGTTCATGAAAAAGGATGCCTTGGAGGAGATTGAAGAGAAGACTTCGCGGATTTACAACGTTTGGGAGTTGGCATTCGAAGAGTTGCAAAGTGGCTAGAAGTGCAAAATGGCTAAAAGTGCAACTATGGGGCTAATATTGCAATTGGACGTCGTACTTGCAAGTTATGGTGTTAGAATGGCAATTGGAGGTTGTAATTGCAAGTTATGTTTCTTTGGATGCAATTGAAGACCCATGTGGGTATTTTTGCAAAAGAGCCACTTTAGGGCCTTTTGGTGTAATAGGCATTAGTATAAATAGTTCTTTTCATCCATTTGGAAGACTTAGCTTTGATATTATGTGAACTCAAATATTGAGAGATTTTAGTTAATAGACAGATCTTTAGGTTACTACACTAAGTGTGATTTCATTGTTGCAAAGTGAATTTGCTTATCCATTGAATTCATCTAGATTGCTCATTTGTGGTTTCCAATTGAGTCTTCTACTTGATTCAAATTACTTTGGTTCTTTTGGTTGAATTCACAATAGGAGGGTTTAAGTTTGATATACTTAGATTTGCCTATAGGATTCATTACTAATTGGGTCAAGTATCTATCCTCTATTCTCCTTAATCCCCAATTCTTCATCTATCTTTTGTTTTCCTTTATTTTTGTTTACTTCTTAGAGTTTCCTTAGGTTGAATCTTATCATTTGGTATCAGAGCATAGGCTAAGAGATTGTTCCTACAATTTCTAATCCTAGGCTCAAAATCTGAAAATCACAAAAAAAAAAAATGAAAATCCCAAAAAAAATTGGGAAATTGTTTTGTGGTTTGATTTTGTTGTTTTTGAAGTTAGATTTGAGTTTATTGAGGTGGACAACATCCAAAACCGAAGTTTGAAGTAGTTTGGGTGGGTTTTGAAGTTTTCACCATTGAAGCTTCATCAAAGCTTGAAGAACTCAAAAGTGGGTTTAGTGATTGAGAAGCAATTGAGGAAAATTGAATATTGGGCTTTGTTCTCTAAGTGATAAGGAGCTTAGATCTGAAATTTCGAGCAAAAACGAGTTGATTTGGTCCTAGATTGCATTTGGGTGTTCTTGGTGTTCTTAAGAACATTCATATCTTCATATTGGAGAAGACGACCAAAGAAGAGGGTTTGATCCAAAGGTTTTTCCAAGGACAAGTGGAAAGTTATTTATTGGGCCAAAATGGGCAAGTCCTAGGTTGTGTGGGGCCCAAGACGTCATCAGATCCAAGAAATTCAGCCCAAATTTCGAGGAGCACGAGTTCAATATGAAATCATTGAAGCCACTATACGGTCCCACATACATACCGTATAAATTTTACGGTCCGTATAATTTGGTCCGTAAAATTGGAGGCCCAAAAGTTACATTCTGTAAGTGATTTACGGTGAGAAAATACGGACCGTAAAAATTTTACAGCCCGTAGATTTTTGTCCGTAAATTTGGTACCAAAATTTTGAGTTTCTGTCCCTGTTCTACGGACACCTTTTACGGTCCGTGAATTATATACGGACCGTATAAATTCCACAACCCAATTCGTGAATTTGAGGTACATTTTCAATTCCAAATTTTCATTTCATTTCAATTCACTTCTCAAAAACTTTTTGAGCCTTGATTGTAAGTGATTGTTTCCCTATTCCTTAAGTAGGGAACAAAAAAAAAAGTATAGAATTTTAAAATTTTTCGTTATTTCAAATTGATGCATTGGATCAATTGAGGCTTCAAGGCCTCATTTTTAAATTATCACCTACCCGGGCCCGAAATTTCATTTATTTTTCGGTTTTAGCATTTCAATTTCTTGTGTCTCTCAACTAGTAGCCACATAGTAGTTGTCCTACGTGTGTTTACTAGTTCTTGTATCTGCATTTCTTTCGTGCTAATTTCTTTCAAGCTTTTCTTCGTTTTATTTCGTTGAAACTTTATTGGCTCTCGTCCGTTTTGCTTTTGATTCGTCTGTCATTCATCTAAACAAGAATCCATTCTACCACAAAGGATAAGCAACGTGTGAATTCGATTGGACGAGTGATTCATCAACAACATCGAAAGATCCCCACGTGTGGTAAGGTTGAGAGTTCAATACGAGTGAGGTGAGGCTTTTATTGCTAATCTTGTTTGCTAGTTTTGCAGGTCATCATGTCTAACCAAGGTGATAGGACGCAAGAGGTAGTAGATATGTCATCCATAGCAAGCTCATTGGCTATGATCACGAATCTAATCTCGGGCATGCAAGCGGGTATGGAAGAGATGAGAGGAGAGATGAATGGTGTGAATGGGAAGTTGAAGGGTATGGATGAACGGATGGTGAGTATTGAGAAAGTTCAAATGGAGGGTTCGAGTAGAATGGGCACTCCCCGTTCTAGGAATGAAGGTGATGGGGATAAAACACAAGATACCACTCCAACCATTACTCCGGGTCAAGCACATGCCTTGTACAATCCCAACATCATAACCACCTCCACCCAAAGAGCTCCACCACCCCAAACAACCAACCTCACATCCCAAAACTCCACATTCCAAAACACCAATCGACAAACCTATCCCCAAGTTTACCAACACAACCCGAATGAGGCAATCCCTCAAGTAACCTTACAACAAACACCCCAAGCTCCACCCGAAGTCCAAACACAAGATCGCTTTCCTAACCAAAACTAATACCAACGCCAATACCAATACCCTATGAATGAAGAGGATTATGATGACTATCCACAAGGTAGGTGGTGGGATGATAACCGACAAGAAAGGCGGCGTGGAGGAATGAATAACCGGGGGAGGGGAGGAAGAGGATGTTTTGAGAGGTTTTCGGGCCATGACCCTAGATTCCAAGGTCATGTAGACTTAGGGAGGGCCCAAGGTTATGAGGATCGGGGAAGATGGCAAGATAATGAGCGGAATTTGAACACCATCAAGGTGAACCTTCCTACGTTCCAAGGAGGCAGCAATCCGGAAGAGTTCCTTGAATGGAAATTGCAAAGTGAGCGCATCTTCCTCACAAATAACGTGTCCGAGGAATTGAAGGCAAAGTATGCCCTCACTCAATTTGAGGGGTACGCTTCTACTTGGTGGGAATCCAAGAAATTACAAAGAGCTCAATAACACATCTACGATCTCCCAACTTGGAATGACTTGATTGAGCTCATGGAGACAAGGTGGCTTCCACCCACATACCACCAAGATGCACTCAAAAGGTTGTACATGTTGAAGCAAGGGTTGAAAAGTGTGTGGAAGCGTACTTTGATGAGTTTGAGGATTTGCGGATGAAGTCCAAGATAGAAGAGCATGAAGAGTACACTATTATAAGGTTTGTAGCCAACTTGAATCGAGACATCTCTAAACCGATGAGGCTCAAAACCTATAATAGTCTTGAAGAGGCATTCCATGATGCATCCAAGGTTGAGGCGGATCTAAAAGAAGAGAGGTCCGATAAAGACAAAATCAAATCGTCTCCAACTTGGAACAAAGGCAAAGAAAAGTGGAAAACTTCCACTTGGGATAAGCCCAAGAGCAACATTCAAGCACCTCAAGCCAAATTCGATTACAAAGCCAAAGGTGATGACAAGGCTAAAAGAGGTAACAATTCTAACACCAACTATAACTGACCTTCTACCATCCAATGCTTTAAGTGCCAAGGGAGAGGGCACATTGCGAGGGAGTGTCCTAACCAGAGGACTATCACAATAGTGAGGAATGGGTATCGAACCGATGATGAACATGAGGGCGGGGATGGTCATGAAGAAGGGGGAGAAAGAAGTGAGTGTGAGGGTGATTCCAATGAAGAGGTTGAGATAAGGTATGAAGAAGCCTTGAATCATGCTATTGTGGCTAGAAGAGCCATGGGGGCTCTAGCTAGGGAAGAGAGTGACCAAAGAGAGAACTTGTTTCATGCACGATGAAAAATTATGGATACGGTGTGATCATTAATCATTGATGGTGGGAGTTGCACGAATGCCGTTAGTTAATTTTTAGTTGAAAGTATGAAATTCCCGACCCGCAAGCACACTAATCCCTATAAACTCCAATGGTTTAATGAATGTGGTGAAATGAGGGTCAACAAGAAAGCCATTATCAAATTTAGCATAGGCAAGTACCAAGATGAGATTTTTTGTGATGTGGTACCCATGCAAGCTTGCCATCTATTGCTTGGAAGACCTTGGCAATTTGATGTTGATGCCCAACATCGTGGGAGAACTAACAAGTACTCATTTGTGGTCAAGGGGAAGAAGTACATTCTTAACCCATTAACCCCTTACCAAGTGAGTGAGGATTATAGAGTGATGAGGGAGCTTCGAGAGAAGTATCAAAGGGAAGAAAAGAGGAAGAGTGAGAAGGAGACTTTGTTGGTCATAAGTGGAGAAGGAACATCTCAAGATGGTTCCAAGAAATATTTGTTGGCCAAACCAAGTAATTACTTGAAAGGGGTTGACGAGAGACAATTCATGGTGTGTCTTGTCAACAAGGATCTTCTCTTAAATGCTAACCAAGCTACTAGCACTTTGCCTAGTAGTATGTTTTCTCTTTTGCGGAATATGAAGCCTTGTTCTCGGAGGAAATGCCCGATGGCTTACCTCCCTTGAGAGGTATTGAGCACCAAATCGACTTTGTACCGGGTTCCCAAATTCCCAACAAACCGGCTTATAGGAGCAACCCGGAAGAAACAAAAGAATTGCAAAGGCAAGTGGATGAACTTCTTAAAAAGGGGCTAGTGAAGGAGAGTCTTAGCCCTTGTGCCGTTCCGGTGATTCTTGTCCCAAAGAAAGATGGCACTTGGAAGATGTGCATTGATTGTAGGGCCGTCAACAAAATCACGGTAAAGTATCGCCATCCCATTCTGACGCTTGATGACATGTTGGATGAGCTTTGTGGCTCAAATGTGTTTTCAAACATTGATCTTAGAAGTGGCTATCACTAAATCCGAATGAATCCCGGTGATGAGTGGAAAATGGCCTTCAAAACTAATTTTGGCCTCTATGAGTGGCTTGTCATGCCATTCGGACTAACCAATGCACCTAGCACGTTTATAAGGTTGATGAACCATGTCTTGAAACACTTTATCAACAAGTTTGTGGTTGTTTATTTTGATGACATCCTTGTGTACAACAAATCAATTGAGGAGCATGTAAGCCATTTGAGGCAAGTATTTGATGTCTTATTGCGTGAGAGGTTGTTTGCTAATATCAAGAAATGTGTTTTTTGTGTTGATAAAGTAGTATTCTTGGGTTTTGTGGTGAGTGCAAATGGTGTGGAGGTTGACGAAGAAAAAGTGGAGTCTATTAGAACTTGGCCAACGCCTAAAAATGCAACCAATGTGAGGAGTTTCCATGGGTTGGCAAGTTTCTATAGAAGGTTCGTAAAGGGGTTTAGTACAATTGCCTCTCCCTTGACCGAATTGATCAAGAAAGATGTTCCTTTTATTTGGGGAGATGAGCAAGAGAAGGCATTTCAAGAATTGAAATCCATGTTGAGTTCGTCACCATTGTTACAATTACCCAATTTTGAGAAAACTTTTAAAGTTGAGTGTGATGCTTCCGGGGTTGGCATAGGTGGAGTATTGATGAAAGAAGGCAAGCCATTGGCTTATTTTAGTGAAAAGCTGAAAGGGGCATCATTGAATTACTCTACTTATGACAAGGAGTTGTATGCACTTGTGAGGGTCTTGACCCATTAGCAACATTATTTGTGGCATAAGGAGTTTGTGATACGATCGGATCACGAATCCTTGAAACATTTGAAGAGCCAATCCAAGCTCAACAAGAGGCATGCGAAATGGGTAGAATTGATTGAAGCTTTCCCTTTTGTGATCCATTACAAAAAGGGGAAAGACAATATGGTGGCCGATGCATTATCTAGAAGGTATGTCTTGCTAAACACTATGACTTCTAGGATGATGGGATTTGAAAGCCTTAAGGGATTCTATTCTCAAGATCCCGACTTTAAGGCAATTTGTGAGGAGTTGACCCAAGGTTCCAACTTGTTGATGGGTTCCTATTCAAGGATGGTAAAGTTTGTGTCCCAATGAGCTCATGGAGAGAGTTGTTCGTCAAGGAAGCACATAGTGGTGGAATGATGGGCCATTTTGGAGTGGCCAAGACACTTGATATTTTGGGTGAGCAATTCTATTGGCCCAAGATGCGACATGATGTTAAAAAGCTATGTGGTCAATGTTTGGAATGCAAGCAAGCCAAGTCCAAGACTCGGCCCCAAGGTATGCCCTTAGATTCGAGGACGAATCTTCTCCAAGAAGGGGAGGATGATGTCACACCCCGATCCTACTAGGGTGTGATGGGCACCCGACCCCGTATTCGGAGCCGAGCGAACCCGCTGACTCTCATTGCTCGTATGAACTACACCGTTTTTTTTTCAACTAGCATTAACATAAACAGCACAATTATGAACATAGGCTAATAAGCTTTGCGATCATACTATACAGCGACGGGAACAATTTGGAGTACAAGATAGCTACTGTACATATCTGTCTACGAGCCTCTAAACATAGTATACATATACATAGGAAGGGCCGAGTACTGCCGTGCCCGAACATATACACAAAAGTAGTACCAAGGAACTGGGGCTCCGAAACAACTGGAGCGCTGCAAAAATGCTGCTGAGGAAAACTCCTAAGGATCAACTCCGGCTATCTTCGCGACTGCGCGGCATGAAACGCAGCGCCCACATAAAGGGGCGTCAGTACGAATAGTGTACCGAGTATGTAAGACATAGAAAATAACGTAAACAAGAGCATAGATTATAAGTAACAATATCGTGGGGTCATGGATATATGCGGGATAAGAATGTAACCTGTGCATAGGAACACCCTTTTCGGGCCGGATATCATGCATGCTTGTTTTTCCTTTTTGAAAAAAAACATTCCTTTCCATAGGCATAGAAAATAGAATTTATGTCATAGTATCATAGCATGGCGTAAAATATCATAGTATTATAGCATAGCATAGTATATCATAGTATCATAGCATAGCATAGTATATCATAGTATCATAGCATAGCATAGTATATCATAGCACCGAACAGTGTCGGCTCGCCCACATAGCATAATTCCCGCGTCCGGGCATCCCGCGTCCGGGATGATATCAAGTCAAGTACGGATACATGCACCGCGAGATACGACCCCCGCCCATAGCGCTCTGCCCTTTTTCCCAGTTTTCCCCAAATACATTTTTATACATATAAATATATATATATACCATAGCATGCAGGGGAGCCCAAGGGAAATCATGTACTTATCGGAGTGACGTAAGGTCGGAACCCTCCGATCGCTTTATGGAGTAATTATGGTCGCTTTGTCTCACCTTGAAGGGACGATAATCATAAGGCGAGACTATCAACATAGAACGTGTCGTAGCATATCGGGTTATAGACATGGCATAGCTGACATCATAGAATCATAGGTAACAGGGAATCATGGTCACCATGGAATCATAGGTATCATAGAATCATAGCCATCATAGGATCCTAGTCATCATAGTATCATAGTCGCTGCTTTAGTCGCTAAGACTTTCAATATTGTAAAACTTGGTTTTTGAAGAAAAGAATATTTTGGAAAACACTTGTAAACTTTTAGTGAGGAAAAATCATGCATTGGGGTTAAGGGTTTAATTAAAACAATTCTTATTTAGTAGTCGAAAAGATGTCCAAAAGTTTCCTTAAATTATAGAATGAAAGTGAGCTAAATGGAACAATAGGAGAGAATTTAGGAATAGTGGGCCCACCTCGAGTCAAACGAGGCGGCGTATCAAATTTACGTATATTACAGTTCATGGCGTCACTTGGGAGGGTCTTAGGGTAATCGAGTCTTATTTGGGTAAGTTACGGATGTTTAAGAAGTTTTTCCACATTTCGCAAGTTCTAATTCAATTCTCTTTTGAATGAATAGTAACTATTTTCAATCTTAGGTTTCAAGAAAAGGAATGGTCCCCGAGGCCCGTATCCAACCCTATTATGTCTAGGACATGCCAAGAAAGAAAGGTAAAGTCTTACATACCTCTTTTCGCTCCTTATGCTATTCCAAATTCAAGCTCCAACTTCGCCAGAATCTACAATTTGGTCATGTTTACCAAATGTTAGTTCAAGTGTCTAGAAGCAAAATCTCAAAGTGACACTTGTCTACCGAAATTTCGGCAGCACTTCCTCTGTAAATACATCATTCCCCAAGAATTATCTTAGCCAATTCTCATCAACAACAATCCGGGAATTCAACCCGGCCAAACTAGCAATCATAATATCACAACCATCTTAACAATTTCCAATTTCAATCCAAGATACATTCTAACAACTTAATCAATATACTACTTCCATCAAGACCTTCCAACTCCAATGAAAACAATAACAACCTAATAATTCATATACCAACGATATCATACAAGTCTCATTATCTTCCATGCACGCAAGAACATTATATTCAATTTAAATACTTCAATCACAAGTCTCCAACTTCTACAACTTCACAAGATTATTATGCATTCATTAGCAACATGGTATCCAC
Organism: Lycium ferocissimum; assembly: GCF_029784015.1. Taxonomy (NCBI): domain Eukaryota; kingdom Viridiplantae; phylum Streptophyta; class Magnoliopsida; order Solanales; family Solanaceae; genus Lycium; species Lycium ferocissimum. The sequence continues at coordinate 21,302 of NW_026726123.1, forward strand.
AACACAACAACAACCAAAACACTAAATAATATTGGCTCATCTTCTTTCATCATTCAACACATACACGGCTACACATACTATATACCTCACGGCCACCTTCATATATATACACAACTTCACTTCTTAGCCATTCAATCCTTACTTTACATCATTGAGCTTACCATAATAACAACTACAATGCTAAGAAAAATTAATTCACAATACCCTATCATTGTCCATACCATACGGCCAACCCACACACATGTACATATTTTTCATGAATTCCCATAGTTTCTACACTTAACAACAATAACCAACACACAACATAGCACAACATACACACAACGCATGCACACACACACGGATTGCCCCTAAGGGTCACGGCTACATGCAATATTCCTTTCCTCCATGAATTTCATCCACTTTAGCATACTACAACACACATAAACCATTCATACCCATAAAATAAGATTAAAACTCACCTTTTTCTTCAACTTCTTACTTGACCACAACTTGACAACTTGTATGATTATGAATTTTTCTTGCTCCAATGGATACTCCACCTTGCTAAGGGCCCTCCAATAGGTAGAAAACAATTTTTGAAGAAATTTTTGTCAAATCTTCTTGGCACTTTGCTCTTGGCCGAAGGCCTTGGAGGTTTTTCTCCTTCTTTCTCTTGTTCTTATCTTCTTGAAATTTCTAGAGAGTTATGGGATTATTTAGAAGACTTGGTCTTCTTTTAATTCCCATGAATTTAATCCACATGGGCTTGGCCCATCAAGCAAGGTGGACGGCCAACTTTGGCCCAAGTGATCAAGCCCACTTTTTTTTTGTCATGCAATTCATGCAAAATAATTTTCCAACTTCCAAATTTACCCTTCGTCTTCCTTATGTTTCCACGAGTCATATTGTGAATTTTCCTTTGTACCCTTGACCTTCCTTGATAATTCCGCTTCTAAATTCTTCATAAGCCATTCGTATGCTTAACAAAATAAAAATAGGGCCTTGCTTGTTGTCCTCCCGCAATTGTCTTGAATTATCCGATTGCACAAAATGCGGGATATAACAGATGATATGAACCCAACAAACACAAGGCCTTTCACAAGAACTCAAGCAAGAGAACTTCAAGAGTTACAAGCCTTGTTCATGAAAAATGATGCCTTGGAGGAGATTGAAGAGAAGACTTCGCGGATTTACAACGTTTGGGAGTTGGCATTGGAAGAGTTGCAAAGTGGCTAGAAGCGCAAAATGGCTAAAAGTGCAACTATAGGGCTAAGATTGCAATTGGAGGTCATACTTGCAAGTTATGGGGTTAGAATGGCAATTGGAGGTCGTAATTGCAAGTTATGAGGCTTTGGATGCAATTGAAGACCCATGTGGGTATTTTTGCAAAAGAGCCACTTTAGGGCCTTTTGGTGTAATAGGCATTAGTATAAATAGTTCTTTCATCCATTTGGAAGACTTAGCTTTAATATTGTGTGAACTCAAAAATTGAGAGATTTTAGTTAATAGATAGATTGTTAGGTTACTACACTAAGTGTGATTTCATTGTTGCGAAGTGAATTTGCTTATCCATTGAATTCATCTAGATTGCTCATTTGTGGTTTCCAATTGAGTCTTCTACTTGATTCAAATTACTTTGGTTCTTTTGGTTGAATTCACAGTAGGAGGGTTTATGTTTGATATACTTAGATTTGCCTATAGGATTCATTACTAATTGGGTCAAGTATCTATCCTCTATTCTCCTTAATCCCCAATTCTTCATCTATCTTTTGTTTTCCTTTATTTTCGTTTACTTCTTAGAGTTTCCTTAGGTTGAATCTTATCAACCATGGAAAAGTCCCTTTCTGTAATGGGCCGAGTTATACGGACCCCCGTATACGGACTGTACAAAATTATACGAACCGTATAAGTGGTCATATAACTCCCAGTTGTATAAAACTTTCTCTCGTCGATTCGTTTGAATTCTAATCCTAGTGGAACCTTCTTGGCACATACATAATACTTCATTAACCATACAATAGGCCCTATTTCAGCCCCTTAAGATATTCTAAATGACCATTAGCTCAATTATAGCAAAAACCTTTCCGAACGTGGCTTATATTTCACTTCCCTCAACAAACTAAATTTCACATATTCGTATGACTTCAAAATCTTATGGAATGTTGCTTAAGCAATCTAATGCTATCCTTAATCTCATAAGAACTTCATGTTCATCTTAAGCTCGCATTGGTCCACTTTCAAGGCAACAAGTCCAAAAATTTCCGAGGTGTAACATTCTCCCCCCCCTCCCCCCCCCCTTAGGAACATTCGTCCTCGAATGTTAGGTCCTTGGTGATTCTATAAATTTTTTGCTAGAGTTTCCCCTATAATATGGCACTAACATCCTGCACAGCAACCCAAAATACATCCCCTCGTAAGGCTACAACAACAACAACAACAATAACAGTGGCCACACACGACCGGGAAAACATCAAGGAAAATACTACATACCTGAGGATAATGGCGTCTCTGACTGGGTCTCTTCTGTGGGTGAAAATAAATGCAAGTAACTGAACTTCATGTCTTCTTCGACCTCCCAAGTCATTTCCTCTTTATTATTATTTCTCCATAAAACTTTTACTGAGGCTACATCTTTGGTTCTGAGTTTCCGTGCTTGCCTATCTAAAATGGCAATGGGGACTTCTTCATAAGACATTTTGTTTGGTAACTTGGACATCATCTATTGGTACAATTCTGGAAGGATCTCCAATGAACTTACGAAGTATCGATACATGAAAAACTGGGTGAACTGACTCTAAATTAGGAGGCAGATCTAATCCATAATCCACTGGGCATACCTTATGTACAATCTCATAAGGTCCAATGTACCGAGGGCTAAGCTTTCCCTTCTTGCCAAATCTCATGCCGCCCTTCGTTGGCGACACCTTCAAAAATAGCCAATCTTTTACTTGGAACTCCAAGTCTCTTCGACGATTAGCTGCATAGGATTTTTGGCGACTCTGAGCTGTTAATAATCGATCCTGTATAAGCTTGACTTTCTCTATAGCTTGCTGGACCAAATCTGGCCCTATCAATTTGGTCTCTCCTACTTCGAACCACCCAATTGGGGATCTGCACTTTCGCCCATATAAAGCCTCATACGGTACCATTTGGATGCTAGAATGATAACTATTGTTATAAGCAAATTCAATAAGTGGTAAGTGATCATCCCAATTACATCCAAAATCCAATATACATGCCCGTAGCATATCCTCGAGGGTTTGAATGGTATGTTCAGCTTGTCCATCAGTTTGCGGGTAAAATGCCATGCTAAGACTCACCTGAGTCCCCAAACCTTTTTGGGAAGATTTCCATAAATTGGCTGTAGACTTAATCCCCCTATCGGAGATAATAGACACGGGAACGCCGTGAAGTTACGGGAACACCGTGAAGTCGCTCTATCTCTTTAACATTAAGCTTTGCATAATCTTCTGCCAGATATGTAGTTTTGACCGGTAAGAAATGAGCTGACTTTGTGAGTCTATCCACAATCATCCATATAGAATCATACTTACATCAATAACGGGGTAAGCCTGTAATGAAGTCCATGTTAATTACTTCCCATTTCCAATTTGGAATTTCTATAGCTTGCAACAATCCGTCCGGCTTTTGGTGCTCAATTTTCGCTTGCTGATAGTTGGGACATTGAGCTACAATTTTCGTTATATTTATTCATCCCATTCCACCAATATATAGATTTAGATCATGATACATCTTCGTTGCTCCGGGGTGAACGGAATAACGGGAACAATGGGCTTCTCTCAATATTTGATGGCGTAATCCTGCAACATCTGGAACATATAACCTGCCTCAGCATCAGAGAACTCCATCTCTACAATTCTCAAATGATGACTTCTCTGTTACACCTCGCATTTTTGCACATTTGAATATTCCGAGTTAATGGCGGGACGTTAAGACAAGGTTAGTTTCCGGTTTTGTTGAATGCGCGAGTCGCTTATAAATATTATTGTTATGGAAATTTAGGGGCAAACTTGGAATTGGAAACTTTTATGCATGACTTGTTGAAGAAAAATTGGAGGTTAAAAGTTGGGAAATAATTTTCATGAAATAGCACAAGTGTGTATTATATATATTTGTGGAGTGTGTGTATATGTATGTGGGCCCCACTCCTTGAGGACATGTGATGAAAATATGGACCAAGCTTATCAAGGAAGACATTAGTCATCTTTATTCATTTTCAAGAAAAATCAAGAAAATGGGAGAAAACTCTAGAGAGGGGCATGTTCCCCTCACATGCCTCTATAATTATATATATATATGTGATATATAAGAGAAGAGGGCATAAGTCATTTTTAAAAACTCTAAAGAATTCAAGAGAAATGGAGAAAGAAAAAGAAGAAGAAGGGGCGGCCAAGAGGGGGCTGGCCGAACCAGCCCCATGCAATCTACCATGGAGAATTTGTTTCTTCATGCTTTCATACTAATTGGAGTGCCCTCTTCGACGTGGAGTAGTTGTTGGAGTGAGAAAACCATTCGTTTTGATTATGGAGGAAGCTAGCCGAGGAAGAACATGAAAGGAAAAGGTAAGATTCTATTCTCTTTTGCATGTTTTGTGGATGTTGTGGACATGTAATAATGCATGGAAAATGAATGAAAATTATGAGGTTACATATGTTGATGGTGTGGCCGTGTATATGTTGCAAAATATAGAAGTGAAACCTAATTTATTTAGTATGTTTGGAGTATGTATTATAGATGGTTTGTGCGTGTTTAGCATGTAGAAATGAATGGACTTCATGGAAATTATGCATATTGAAGACTTGGCCGTGTGGGGGGCTGTTTTAATAGAGTATAATGGACTCATTTTATATAGTATTTTGGTTATTGATTGTGGTAGATTATGTGATGAAAATGAAGACTTGATGACTCCAATGGAAATTATAATTGTTGTGGGCTGATTTGGAGCATAATGTAATTTTAATATAGTCACTTGAGTTGATGAAAATGATGTTGGTAACGTATGGGATTGTCGATATGGATTATGAATTTGGAAAGAGAAAATGTGTTATTGATGTCCTAATGTAGTTGAAGGAATTCGGGTGAAGTAGCATATGGTTTAGGTTGTCTTGAAAATTGTATATATTGTTGGAGTGTTCTTAAATCGTGTGTGAAAGGCCTCGGAATAATATTGAACGAACGATCAATAATGTGAGTTTGAATGGGCGTAGTTTATTTGAAAGTGAATGAAATGTTATTGAATTAAATTGAATATGTTTGGAGATGCTATTGTTGGTTTTGTTGTTGATATTGTGGCCGAGTTCCATTCTCGGGTTGTTGTTGTTAAATTGGGCCGAGCCGTATTCTCGGGACGGTGTATTTACGGGGAAATGCGCGAAATTTCGGCACAAAGTGTTGCTTTAAAGAATCGACTCATAAATGCCCTTAACTAAGGTTTGGTAAATGCGACCATTTGTAGATTTTTGGCGGATTTGGAGCTTGAATTTGGAGGAGCGTAAGAAGCGGAAAAAGGTATGTAAGACCTTACTTTCTTTCCTTGGCATGTCCTAGACGTATAGGCTTGATTTCGCGCCTCGGAGACTTCCCTAACTCTAGAAATCCGAGAATGAAAACTAGTTACTATTCATTCGGTAGAATTGAATTAGAACTTGCATAAAAGGTTGGAAAAACTTCTCGAACATCCGAACTTATACAAATAGGATTCGATTATCCTAAGACCCTCCCAAGTGACGCCATGAACTGTAATATACGTAAATTTGATATGCCGCCTCGTTTGACTCGAGGTGGGCCCACTATTCCCGAACTCTCTCTTATTGACCCATTTGACTCATTTTCATTCTATAGTTAAGGAAAGTTTTTGGTTATTACTCTGACTACTAAATAATAATTGTTTTTACAAACCCCTCGATTCCAAAACATGATTTTCTTTTCTAAAAGTTTACAAATGTTTTCCAAAATACTCGTTTTTCTCCAAAAACTAAGTTTTACAATATTGCAAGCCATGATGACTAAGACGACGACTATGACTCTATGATGAAAAAAATGATGATTCTATGAATAAAGGTTCCAAGTCTATGGTTCCAGTCCGAAATGAGAACGTTAAACTATTTCTTGAATCCTCGGCTCTACTCATGAATAGTGTTTTCCTTTAAGATTCTAAGTACATGAACGATGCCCTATGATCCTATGTTATACTTTCTCATGATATTGCTTTCCATTAATTGTCTCGCCTTACTACCAGTTCCTTCAAGGTGAGATAAAGCGCCCGTGGTTATTTCATAATAAAATCGGAGGTTACCGACCTTACGTCACTCCGATAGCGTTATAGCTTTTCCTTGGGCTCCCATGCATGCTGTTTAATTGTTTATATAATAATGTATATAATACCTGATATTGATGACTGTATTTGTATACACTGTATATGTGGGGAATGGGGAGGGCAACTGTGTCCACCTGATTCAGCTGGCTTATCATCCCGGACGCGGGATGCCCGGACGCGGGATTTATGGGAGAGCCGTACGCGGCGTCTGTTCTTGCTATATATATATATATATAATATGATACACTTGGGACACTGTTGGGGAGGGGGGTTGGGAGAGCCGATGAATTCGGCGTCTGTACTGCAAGTAAAAAGTATCTGTTTTCTATGTACAAAAACAAGAAACACCGTGTTCAGAATAAGAAAAGAAAAAAGCTAAGCGTGCATGGCCTCCGCCCTGAGTGGCACTCACTTGTACAGGTTGCTCCTCTATACTGTGGTACTGTCTATGCTTCCATATTGTTATTACTCTGCACAGGTTACCGTCTTACACATGATCTGTCTCATATGTACAGCTTTTACTATGTTATTACGTTCATGTCTTACATACTCGATACATTGTTCGTACTGACCCCTCTTCTTCGGGGGCTGCGTTTCATGCCACGCAGGTACACCCAGACGACGCAAAGTTAGCATAGAGGATGTTTCAGCGAGGTTGGCGAACTCCGTTGCTCTGGAGTGTAGCCGAGTCAGCTTATACGTGCTATGGTCCATGATTACAGTTAGAGACTTTGCAGACAGAGTCATGGGTCCAAAGTGTCAGCCTTTAAAAGAGTTCTACTGGTCGATGTATTTTTATTTTTATAGAGCCCTCATATTTACAAACTGTGTTTATACTGAGAAACGACGCAAGGATTTTGAAAAAAAAAAATTGCTATGTATTTTACTTTATTTTGTCTTAAGAATCCAAAGAGTTCATAAGCGTAATAAGAGTTAGCGGGTTCGCTCGGCTCCGTACACGGGGTCGGGTGCCCATCACACCCTAGTAAAGTCGGGGTGTGACATTCTCCTTCTGAGGGAGTGTATTTCTGTAGTGAATTAGCATGGCATCTTTGTATTGTCGCTCCTTTAATTCTACTACTAGCGACGAGCCCGCTGAGTTTTGAATGATAGCTCCCATACTACCTGAATCCACTACTCGAACACCTAAGCTAGCTAATTGCTGGAGCTCACGAGCTATCTCTCTTTTCTCTGGCTGAACATCCAATAAACTTCCCATGGATCTACGGCTAAGAGCATCAGCCACGACATTTGCCTTCCCGGGATGATATTGGATGTTAACATCATAGTCTTTCAAAAATTCCAACCACCGCTGTTGCCGTAAATTCAATTCTTTCCGCTTGAAGATATACCGAAGGCTCTTATGATCTGTATAAATATTAACGTGGACGCCGTACAAATAATGTCTCCACATCTTCAATGCATGAATCACTGCAGCCAATTCAAGATCATGGGTCGGATAATTTTTCTCATGTTTCCGTAACTATCTTGAAGCATACACAATCACCATAACATATTGCATTAACACACAGCCTAACCCAATGCCTGAAGCATCACAATAGACAACATAACCTTTCGATCCCTCTAGAAGTGTCAGGACTGGGGAAGAAGTTAATCTAACCTTTAGCTCTTGAAAACTACGTTCACAAGCATCTGTCCATTGTAATTTTGCTGATTTCTGGGTCAGTTTCATGAGTGGCACCGAAATAGAAGAAAATCCTTCTACAAACCTCCTGTAATAACCTGCGAAGCCCAGAAAACTACGAACCTCCGTAGGTGTTGTAGGTTTTGGCCAAGTCTTCACGGCCTCAATCTTTTGGTGTCTACCCGAATACCATCGGCTGAAATAATATGCCCCAAAAAGGTCACTGAGTTCAACCAAAACTCACACTTAGAAAATTTGTGTTATGTCCCGCATTTTGCACGTCGGGACATTCCGAGCTAGTCGTTAATAGTTAAGGATAAGATGAATTCGGGATACGAGGTAGAGATTCTTAACCCTCGATACCGTTTTAAGGCATAAGTTGCCTATGACTTATTGGCATGGATTATTAAGGAAACTTTGGGGTCAAAGGTGAAATTTTAGAAATTAGTAGTTCATGAAAAATAATGCCACATGTAGTGTGGGCCATGGCCACATGGAAGATTAATATATGTAGAGTTAGATGACTTGTTAAGTCATTTTCATCATGTTCATCTCTTGGAAATTTCATGAAACTTGGAGAAATTTGGAGGGAAGGAAATTTTTTTTTAAAAAAAAAAAGGGAAAAGAGGAGCACATGACCGGCCATGTGCCCCATCAATATATATATATGTGTGTGTGTGATGACCAAGAAGATCAAACCTCATCATTTTAAGTCCTAGAAAGTTCAAGAAAAATGAAAAAAAAAAAAAAAGAGGAGAAACGGCTATGAGGGGCTGGCCGAACCAGCCCCATAAAGGTGATCATGAAGATTGTTTTCTTTAAGCTTTCAACTCATTGGAAGGCCCTCTACAACATGGAATAATTGTGGGAACAAGAAAAACATTCATCCTCACAAGGCATGTCCTAACCGAGAATGAAGAAGGCAAGGGTGGATGGAAGAAGGTGAGCTTTGAGCTTCTTTACATGTTTGGTAGGTGTTTATACATGTTGTGATATGTAAAATGAATGAAGTTCATGAAGTTATGGGGTTGTGTTGTGTGGCCGTGTATATGTAGTATAATATGGAAGTGATGAACTAATTTATTTAGCATGTTAGATTGTTGTATTATGAATGGTTGTGCATGTTGTAATGTGAATGAATGGATAGAATTCATGAAATCATGGGTGTTGGTATGTTGGCCGAATGGTGGCTGCTTTGTGAAGAAAGAATGAATCAAATTTATTTAGTGTTCTTGGCTATTGTTGTTGAGGATTATATAGTGAGAATGAAGGTTTAATGACTTATGTTGAAGTTGTAATATCGTGTGGGCTGTTTTGGGGAGCCAATGTGATTTTAATATGGCTTCTTGTCTTGACGAAAATATTGTTGCTAACGTATGGAATTGGTGATGTAGTGTGTGAATTCGGAAGAAAGAAATGTATTGTTGTTGTCCCTATGGAAATGGGTGGTTTCGGGTCCAATGGTGTGTTGGATGGATTATTTTGAATATTGTATAAATTGTTTGGAATGTTCTTAAATCGTGTTTGAATGGTCTCGGAGTTAATACTTGAATGTATGATCAATGAAGTTGGCTTGATTGTATGCGGTTTATTTGAATGTAAATGGGATGTTGATGAATTATGTAAAGAAGAGTTGCTAATGTTAAAATGCGCTTGAAATTGGTTATTGCTGTTGGCTATATGGTTGTTGGTATTGTTGTGGAAGATTTGACCGAGTTGAATTCTCGGGGGTGTTGGAATTATAGGGGAGGTGCTGCCGAAATTTCTGTAGACAAGTGATGGCTTGGAATTGAATTTCTACGTGCTTATGACTAATGTTCGGTGCCTAACGACGTTGTTGTAGATTTTGAAAAGTTGAGACTGAAGCTCTGGTTAGCGCAGGAAGCAGCCAAGGTATATAAAGCCCACCTTTCTTTCTTTGGCATGTCTTAGTTCATGTAGGCTATGATGGAATCCCCGAGGTAACTCTACTCCTACTATCCGAGCACGTCCATAATTCTTATTTGCTTCTTGATATCCATATTCGTAATTTTATGCCTTTGTGTGATTGAATATGAACGTTTAGGAAAGACTATGTTCGTAAAAGAGTCTGAAACTACGAACGTCCGTAACTTTCATAAAAAGGCTCGGATCGCTTCGATTGGTCCGTGGGAGTTTCGATAGCATATAATGACCCTAACCTCCATAAGCGGGCTCGGGTCGGTTTGATACTTGCCCGTGGGCCCACAAGACTTTACTTGTGTAGTTTTAGCGACGTGTTAAAAGCATTTAATGTGGCTACCACTCTGACCCACGAGTATGATTACTTAGTTATCTGTTAAGTTTGTAATAATGATTTTGATACATATGATTCCGATACACGACCATGATGACTAAAGTTCCATTTGACAAGTCCTGAGTAATATTTACCAGAAACTGGATTTGACTATGACTATTGGCTGAGCTTTTAAATGATAGTCCGGTTTGATCGTTCTATGGAATCTGTGTATATGTATGAAATGAGAATCCGTATGTATATGATTTTGGTACGTAACTATGATTAATAAAGTTTTAGTCGATATGTTTCCGAATAATATCCGAAGAGATTTGATATGACTAATGCTATTGGCTTGTAAATGATAATTTGTTTGATTATTCGTTAAGTCCGTACAAGTGTTGTGAATGCATATAGATCCCCCGATTCGCTCGTGCACATTATTGTTACTTCCTTCGCCGAGTCCGGGCCGGTTACTATCGTGCGCGCGATTAATGAAGTATGATGAGCGACTAATATTATGGTGTTATGATGTGTCCGGTACGCCGAGCCCCTTTTGGCCGGGTACCGTGGTTATATGATATGATGTGTGACGGAGATGCAGGAGATATGAAACTTCCGAAGTATGATGAGTTGTGGCGCCCAAGGCAGGAGGGGCGACCACGTTCCGTCCGCCGGGTCCGTTATGGGCCGCATAGGGTATGATATGATAATCTGATGACATGTTGACTTGATAATGTGATGATCTGATAATGTAATGAGTCTGTTCTGATGATATGATAGTCTGATGCTATGATAATCTGATGACATGATAATCTGATGATACGATATTACGATGATTCTGCTTAACGTGACAATTTGATAATCTGATAGTTCTGTTTAATGTGATGATATGACAATGTAAGGATTCTGTTTACCGAGTCCCTCGCTGGAGGGCCGGGACACGTTATAAGTTATATATATATTCTGAAACATGATCAGTTGGTTTCGAAGCCGGTGGTGGGGCAAACCCAATGGTGGGGCAAACCCAGTGGCGAGGCAAAATTCCGCGCTGGTTTAGGCGAATCCCACATTGGTTTAGGCAAATCCCACATCGGCTAATGTCAGCTACTAGGATATGTTCTATTTTATATACATATGAGACAGAAATGTTTTTTTCAAAGGAAAGCTAAGTATTTTGAGCATTTTGATTATTATCTCTGCCTTCTGTACCTCTGGTGCGCTATTTGTATTACAGATGCATGTACCTCGGTATTCTGACTATCATGCACATTTCCTATACTCCTCACTTCAGTTATGATCTCGTTTTCTGTATTCCATGCTTTACATACTCAGTACATATTCCGTGCGGCCACCGACCTCTTTCTTCGGGGTGCGTTTCGTACCGCGCGGTACACCTGTGTGAGTCAAGATATTAGCGAGAAGATGTTCCGGCGGGATTGGCGAGCTCCACTTTCTCCCGGGCAGCCGAGTCAATATATATATGTGTTATGGTATTTGATTATGTTAGAGACTTTCGATGTTGTCATGTGTATAGTATGTCGGTCTGTAAGCGGCTCCATAAGCCGATGTATTGTATTGTTATATATGATGTTACAGATTTTGTACGGTTGCAAGTTTTGTTTGATTTGAAAAGATATAGAGTATGTTCGTTTTTCGAAAATTTTCATTATGCATTTATGATCTAGTTAAGGGCCCATTATGACTACGAGTATTATGATAGTCAGAGGGTTCGCTCGGCCCTAGGTAAAGGTCGGGTGCCCATCACACCCTATCGGATTAAGGGTGTGACAATTTGGCTAATGACTCTCGAGTTTGAAGAACTCTAAGAACGATACGCAAATGATCCGCATGTTCTGCCTCGGACATAGAATATACCAGGATATCATCGATAAACACAATCACAAATAAATCTAGGAAGGGCCTGAACACATTGTTCATCAAATCCATAAATACTGCCGGTGCATTAATTAGCCCAAACGACATTACCCGGAACTTGAAATGGCCGTATCTAGTTCTGAAGATTGTCTTGGGAATATCTTCCTCCCTAACACGCACTTGATGATACCCAGATCTCAAATCTATTTTTGAAAACCATTTGGCGCCTTGTAATTGATCAAATAAGTCATCAATCCTTGGGAGTGGATATTTGTTCTTTATTGTCACTTTATTCAGTTGACGATAGTCAGTGCACATTCGCAAAGAGCCATCTTTCTTTCGCACAAACAACACGGGTGCTCCCGCGGGAAGCACTAGGCCTAATAAAACCTTTTTCAAGTAGGTCCTTCAATTGCTACTTCAACACTTTCAACTCTGCGGGAGCCATCCTATAGGGAGGAATAGATATGGTCTTTGTATCCGGTAGCACATCTATAGCAACATCAATCTCCCGCTCTGGAGGGAGGCCTAAAAGCTCTTCCAGGAATATATTCAAAAGCTCACTCACCACGAGGACAGACTGAAAAGTTGGCGACTCAGCTTCTACATCTTGGACCCGAACTAGATGGCAAATACAACCTTTTGTGATCATTTTCCTTGCCTTTAGATAGGAAATAAACCTACCTTTCGGGGACGCAGTATTTCCCTTCCATTCTAAAACTGCCTCTCCCGGAAACTGAAAGCGAACCATTTTCATTCTGCAATCAACATTGGCATAGCAGGAAGCCAACCAATCCATGCCTATGATAACATCAAAGTCCACCATTTTTAACTCAAGTAAATCAACCATAGTACGATGGTCACAAATCACAACTACACAATTCTTATATACACGGCTAGATATTACCGGTTCACCAATGGGTGTAGATACCTCAAAAGGTTTGATCGACTCCGGTTTGACCCCAAACTGATTCGCAATATATGAGGTAACATATGACAATGTGGAACCGAATCTATCAAAGCATATACATCATGAGAAAATATCGATAATATACAGCGTGATGACATCGGGGGAAGACTCAAGATCCTGGCGTCCCGCCAAAGCATAAATACAGTGCTGAGGATCGCTAGAACTAGGAGCTCTCCCTCTACCCCTACCATGGCAGACTGGCATATGTGAACCTGGCCCCATATGGCGTATAGATGATGAATATCCAGCTGTCGATCCTGAAGGCTGGGTCCTACCCCTAACACCAACCGAGGGGCAATCACAAATGATATAGCCTGGCCGACCGCATGCATAGCAAACCTCTGAACCTAGCTGACACTAGCCCCAATGTAACTTACCGCACTGGGAACATTGTGGCACGGGTGGCCTTGCCTGACGCGAATCACCCCTGAACTGAGAACCTGAATCCCTAAAACTCTTACTCGGCCCGGAGTAAGTAGATCTATCAAATCTCTGGCCCGTAAACTGTGGAGGCGCACTAGTCATAGAATGGCCTGAATGCGCAGAGAACTGCTGTATTTTGTCGCCTCTAAACTCACTTGTCGGGCCCGAAGATCTAGCCTTCTTGCTATCCCCTCTATCACGCTCACGCTCACTCCTTTGTTGTTGTTGGATTTCCTCCAAATTTTGGGCATGGGCTTAAATGCGTGAAATATCCATGTTGTCCTGAAGGGATGCAGTCAAGCACCTATCCATTAAATGTGGCCCTAGGCCTCTCACAAATCGGTGTACTCGGTTGCCCATATCCACTAGCATGGCCGGAGCATACCTAGCCAAAGAATTGAAGCGGAGACTATACTCTAAGGCACTCATACTTCCTTAGCAAAGATTCGTAAAACTTATCGGCTCTAGCCCGCCGAACCTCTGGGTGCAAGTAATGTCGGAGGAAGGCATCCACAAATTCTTGCCATACCAGGGGAGGCGCATTGACTCCCCGTGAAGCCATCCAAACTGTATACCAATGAACCACGACATCCCAGAGTCTATAGGATGCTAACTCTACCGATTCAATGTACAAGCATGTATTAATCGGAGTGTCCTTAACATCCGATCGATAAAGTTTTGAGGGTCCTCATCTGGCTTTGACCTGAAGAATTACAGAGGTTTCAAGCTAATAAAATCACGGGCCCTTGCACTAACAGCCCTGTCACCTTGACCTGTACCTTACCGCTGAGTTTGTGCGGCAACCAACTGAGTAAGTAAATAAATGGCCTCTTTAACATCTTGGCCTAAAGCATCCGGTGGAGGAGCTGGGGGTGCTGGAGCTGGGCAGAGGCTCCCTCATGCTCCTCAAAAATAGGCACTGAGTGGGAGGACTGAGATTGAGCCGCACTCTGGGACTCACCCTCCTCTACAATCATTGGCGGTGCTCTTTCGGCATGCTTTTACGCCTTTCGTCTTGAAATTTTTGGCCGCCTTAGCTCTTTTTACGAGCATTTCTAAAATACATAATACACGGTTAAGGAAAAAGAAATCCTTGTATCATGGCTCTATCGCACGATCTTATAATGAAAGAAGGTCATTCATTCCTAAAATGCCCGCAGCCTCCTGTTTATAAGTGTGGCGCGCAACACACCCATAAACAGGACTTTACTGGACACGGCTGGTAGACACACCTTAGGACAGGACTGCTCTGATACCACTCTTGTCACGACCCAGCTGGAGGGCCATGACGGGCACCCGGTACTAACCCACCCGGGCATCTCTTATCGTACTCTCATAGTCACATCTAGGTGAGCCACATGGGTACTCATAATTTACATACGTCAATAGTGCTAATCTCGTTGGGAAACAACACATTTATATCATCATCAATGATAATGCCCATATCCATATACACAAGTTGACGAGGCTATCAAAATGAAATATAAAATATGCGCCGACAAGGCTACAAGACATCTAACCATACACAACTGTCTACGAGCCTTTAAGAAGAGTAGGTAATAACATATAAGCGGGACAGGACCCCACCATGCCCATATGTATGTACACAAAAGAATAATACCCAAAAGCTGTAGCTCCGGATGAAATGGAGCTCCTCTATGTAGGGCCAGAATAAGAAATCTATGGATCGAGCCTATCACCCAGTCCACTGCGCAGGCATGATGCAGCGTCCACAAACAAAAGGACGTCAGTACGAATAATGTACTGTGTATGTAAAGCATAATCAACATTAGAAGCATAAGAGACAGCACAAGAAATAGCATAAGATATAGCATAAGATGGGAGAATCAGAAGGTAATAGAGTAATTTGTACCTCTAGTGGCCTTCATCATATCTACTTACTTGTCTTTCATAGGGACCTTCCATTTCTAATGCTTACTCATGTACATACATACATATATATTCGTATTCGTATTCATACTCATACTTGTATCCATATCATACCCGACCATGAAGGTTCGGTGTTTCGCATACCCGGCCATGATAAGGCTCGGTGATTATACATACCTGGCCCTACCAAGGCTCAGAGTTATCCGTACCCAAGTGCAGTGGTGCGTGCGCGATAGGTATCATACCCGGCCATGTAAGCTCGGTGTTACATAATAGCCATACATACTTAGACACGTATACATAAAAGTTCATGAGTATCATCAACATCATTGCTATCATCGTTCTCGTTGCACCTATCCTTAGAGGAACAACTATCATATAAAGGTGGTACTGGTATCGTGAAAATATTGAGAATTATGAGCTTCGGTAATCTTAGAGATAGGGTCATTTAGAAGACATTATAGAACTCATGAAAGGATATACATAACAAAGGAACCATGCCTTAATGAAAGAAGGGTTAGCCTTACATACCTCATTGTCTTCTTAACTACTTAACATTCACCGTCGTAGCTCGACGATCTACATTAGAAGGATTCATACCATGGTTAAACTTTAATGACACTCTTAAATTCAAACTAGAATAATTCATGATCTAATGAGAATTGGGCAGCATTTCCCCTATTTCATCAACTTTCACTATATTACAAAACAACTCCCAAACATCCGTAATACACCCACAATATCATAATCACATTCAACTAAGCCTTCAAAATTCATCCTTATGTTCAACTTATATCAACAACTTCACACCCATTTTAGCACATCTTCATACAATGCTTCCTCATCACCATTACTACCTTCCATAACAAGATTATATCAATATTAAACTACGAATCATGACTCAAGTTAGCTTACTACTCAAAAACATCATAAAAGTTACATTTAACCCTCATTTTCTACTTTCTTCCTCAACCTAAGTTCTTACACAACCAAGCATTCATGATAACATGAAATAAGCATGAAAACTAACCTTTGATCCCATGGGAAAGAGCTTTGGAGCAACTATCAACTTAGGTGAAAACCCTAGCTTCAATATCCAAGAGTCTCTTGTAGTCTACTAACCCTAGGAAGTCTTCTAACACATGAACACTTTGATTCTTGCTTCTTGATCTTGTTTTCTCTTTGATTGGGGTGGAATAATCTTGGAGAAGGGTTTAGAGCTCTTAAGACTTGTGGAAGATGAAAAAAATGATATAAATGAGCAAAGGCCATCTATTTATACAAAAACTTAAAATCTGCCCGATGGACGTTTTACGAACCACTTATACGGTCCGTATAAGTGGACCGTATAACACCACCATGGAAAATACCTTTTCTGTAATGGGTCGAGTTATACGGACCCCCTTATACGGACCGTATAAGTGGTCGTACAACTCCCAGTTGTACGAAACTTTCTCTCGTCGATTCGTTTGACCTCTAATCCTCGTGGAACCTTCTTGGCACATACAAAATACTTCATTAACAATACAATAGGCCCTATAGCATCCCCTCAAGATATTCTAAATTACCATTAGCTCAATTATAGCGAAAACCTTTCAAAAACGTGACTTATATTTCACTTCCCTTAACAAACTAAATTTCACATATTCGTATGACTTCAAAATCTTATGGCATGCTCCTTAAGCTATCTAATACTCTTCTTAATCTCATAAGAACTTCATGTTCATCTTAAGCTCGCATTGGTCTACTTTCAAGGCAACAAGTCCGAAAACTTCCGAGGTGTAACATTTTCCCCCCTTAGGAACATTCGTCCTCGAATATTAGGTCCTTGGGGATTCTATAAATTTTTTTCCAGAGTTTCCCCTATAATATGGCACTACCATCTTGCACAGCAACCCAAAATACATCCCCTCGCAGGGCTACAACAACAACAACAACAATAACAGTGGCCACACACAACCGAAAAAACATTAAGGAAAACACTACATACCTGATGATAATGGCGTCTCTGCCTGCATCTCCTATGCGGGTGAAAATAGATGCGGGTACCTAAACTTCATGTCTTCTTCGGCTTCCCAAGTCATTTCCTCTCTATTATTATTTCTCTATAAAACTTTTTACTGAAGCTACTTCTTTGGTTCTGAGTTTTCGTACTTGCCTATCTAAAATGGCAATGGGGACTTCTTCATAAGGCATTTGTTTGGTAACTTGGACATCATCTATTGGTACAATTCTAGAAGGATCTCCAATGCACTTACGAAGCATCGATACGGGAAAAGCGGTGACTCGATTCAAAATCAGGAGGCAGATCTAATTCATAAACCATTCGGCCTACCTTGTGTACAATCTTATAAGGTCCAATGTATTGAGGGCTAAGCTTGCCCTTCTTGCCAAATCTCATGACGCCCTTCGTTGGCGACACCTTAAAAAATACCCAATATTTCACTTGGAGCTCCAAGTCTCTTTGACGATTATCTACATAGGATTTTTGGCGACTCTGAGCTGTTAATAATCAATCCTGTATAAGCTTGACTTGCTCTATAGCTTGCTGGACCAAATCTGGCCCTATCAATTTGGTCTCTCCTACTTCGAACCACCCAATTGGGGATCTGCACTTTCGCCCATATAAAGCCTCATACGGCGCCATTTGGATGCTAGAATGATAACCATTGTTATAAGCAAATTCAATAAGTGGTAAGTGATCATCCCAATTACCTCCAAAATCCAATATACATGCCTGTAGCATATTCTCGAGGGTCTGAATGGTACGTTCAGCTTGTCCATCAGTTTGCGGGTGAAATACTGTGCTAAGACTCACCTGTGTCCCCAAACCTTCTTGGAAAGATTTCCTAAATTGGCTGTAAACTGAGTTCCCTTATCGGACACGGGAACACCGTAAAGTCGCACTATCTTTTTAACATAGTTCGGACCGGTAAGAAATGAGCTAACTTCGTGAGTCTATCCACAATCATCCGTATAGAATCATATTTACGTCGTTAACGGGGTAAGCCTGTAATGAAGTCCATGTTAATTAATTCCCATTTCCAAGTTGGAATTTCAATAGCTTGCAACAATCCGCCTGGCTTTTGGTGCTCAATCTTCACTTGCTGACAGTTGGGACATTGAGCTACAATTTCCGCTATATCTTTCTTCATCCCATTCCACCAATAGATAGATTTAAGATCATGATACATCTTCGTTGCTCAGGGGTGAACGGAATAACAGGAACAATGGGCTTCCCTGTCACGACCCAACCCCGTAGGCCGTGACTAGTGCCCGAGCTGGACACTCGTATTCATATCCGTTGGACATAATCAAACTGAAGCTAAACATAATAAAGAAGCTTTGTGAAAACATACGTCATCTCAAAACGTCACATACATATATCATGGTAACCTGTCTCCTGAGGAGTCACAACCAATCAAAAGATATCATAATACACGAGCCGACAAGGCTGTCACAACGTACGGGAACATCCCCAAACATATACGCAAGCCGACAAGGCTGCCACTACATACGGGAACGTCCCAAAATAAGTCATATAGACACGACTGAACCACATCTATATACAACCCACACATATGTCTACAGACCTCTAAGAGTATCAATAGTGAAATATGACGGGACAGGGGCCCCGCCGTGCCCCCGGATAAACATATACATATACATCAATCTCAGTATCGAAAGTCTAGGCTCCCGAACAATGGAGCACTCCAAGACAACAGAAAGTCCTAAGTTGGAGGATCACCAAAGCGAGTATCTATACTGCGGGCATGAAACGCGGCCCCGAAGAAAGGGGGAGTGGGTACGAAATATGTACCGAGTATATAAAGCATGAAATACATTAAGGAAAAATCATAAGCTGAAGTAGAGATTTCGGGAGACAAGTATGATAACCAAGAAATCAATTGTGACGTGCCTTAAGTGAAATAAAATCATGCACAACTATATCATATGTCATATCCGCCCATTATGGACTCGGTGAATAAGTCGTATACATGTATACCATACCCCATCATGGGACTCGGTGCCATCATCACATCATCATATCATCATATCATCATATATATATATACGTTCAGTACCGGCCCTACAGTGAGGGACTCGGTGAACAATGCAGTGAAACTGTGCACGATAACATACCCGGCCCGGGACTCGGTGAAAGATATCATGACAACATGCACGAGCAGAGTAGTGAGTAACCATATGCAAACTAAATCATCATCTGAGACTCAATGGAATATGTAGAATAAACTAACACTCGAATATCAAAGGCAATAGTCATGTTAGGTACCCTTTGCATGTCACTATGGACTATATCAAATAGAGCCTTAGGAATCATAGGCATGTATCAAAATAATATGAAATAGCTTATAGAGGTCAAGGACATTGTCATTGTAGAGTCTCTGAGAATAGGAGCTTTTACATACCAACTACTATCCAACGTATAGAAGACTGGAGAGGCAATAGCCCAACCTTAAGAGTTCTAACATCAAGAAGTGAATAAGGATCACGAATCACACTCGGAACTTATGAATAAAATTACCCCAAAGCTCATATCATACATCACTTATATCTAAGACATGCCAAAAGAAAGAAGGGATAGCTTTACATACCTTCAACGCTTATCCGTAATACAATACGTATACGCTGCCCGTAGTGTCTCAACCTATATTAAGACATCAAGAACTATGGTTAAGCCACGGGAAGGTTCAAAACGTATTCCAATGTTAGTAGCTCATTTCTACAAAATTAGGCGACATTTCCCTTATATTCAAGCCAACTATAAGACAACCAAGTCAACATCAATAACCACACGTTCAAGTACGATATCAAGTCTAGCTAAGACAAGGTTCGAGAATACTCCGAACAGCTCGCATAACATTCCAATCAGCCCACACATTACAACATTCAATGATCGTTAACATTACGGCTACGACATATTCAAGTTACTCTTAATAATTTATAGCCACGACACTTCAGCGAAACGACCTTATGATAGTCCAACAATCACAACAACACAATATATAGCCTTAACTACTCTTAGCCCTTCAATTCAATAGGAACTTAGTCCTCCAATTCAACAAGAACAACAACACACCCAAAACAGCCCCTTAATTACCACATAACAATGCCCAATAATCTCACGAACATCTAAGAATATACCAAGCAAACCACATACGCTTCGCATACGATATTTTATACGATTCTTTCTTCCAAGTTTGGTGATTCACATCAGCAACAACACAACAACAACATCACTGCTATATGCAAGGAAATTATCCTAATATCATAGCAAGTTCTAAAACAGCCCATAAAATCAATACAAGCTTCTAGCATGATTTAAGCTTTTCCTTTCATTTTTAACACATAATCCATAACATTAATAACAACAACAACAACAATCAAATTCAATCTAATTGGAACAACTCCAATTCTACCCATTTCAACGCCAACATTAATCTTGCAATTTTCTTACTTCCAATTCCACTTAGTACAACTTAATCTCTCCATTACAACATCATTAACTTCAATTCCATAACAAGAGAAAAAGTCTTACCTTAATTTAATTTGGACAGATTGTACCACTTCTTACACCAATTCATACCACTTCACTTTCTTCAACTTAACTTCTAATCTTGCTGCTCTCTTGAATACTTAGAACACCTTGGAGATTAAATTTGCTATCAAGATCATGAACTCAATCTTGCACAGCCATGGCCGTGAGTTGGCAGCCATGGTTGTTCATGCTTCCTTCTTCAATTCAAGGTGAATTTTAGCAATTTAATGGTGTAGAATAAAGCTTGGCCGTGAGCTTCAAGGGTCGCCATATGGCTATGCTGGAGCTTTTCTCTCTATTCATCTTGGTTGAAGATGAGAGCTTCTCTCTCTTGTTCAACTTTGGAAGATGAATTATGATCAGCAGTCATCATCAAATATATATATATATATATATATATATATATATATATCGTCCATTTGGTTGACATGTGTCTAGCCACATGACATGTGTCCCATTAACATTCATGAGCCAATCATAATTGTCCATGTATTTTAGTGGGGCCAACTTAATAATCTGATTAGGCTAGTTAATCCTAAATCCCCACTTAATAATCTAATCATGGTAAATTAATCCCAAATCTCCACTAATATTTCCACTAATTGTAATTAATTAGCAAATCGTGCCATTATTAAAATCGGGATTAAAAAGTCCTTGTCTCATATCTCAAAATACTCTCGTCCTTGAACTTATGTCGATTAGCTTACGAATAATCCGTCGTATAAAAATACGGGATATAACATTCCCTCAATATTTGGTGGCGTAATCCTGCAACATGAGGAACACATAACCTGCCTAAGCATCGGAGAACTCCATCTCTAGAAATCTCAAATGATAACTTCGCCTTCTGAGGGAGTGTATTTCTGGAGTGAATTAGCATGGGATCTTCGTATTATCGCTCCTTCACTTTAACTACTAACGATGAGCCCGCTGAGTTTTGAATGATAGCTCCCGTACTACCTTAGTCCACTACTCGAACTCCTAGGCTATCTAATTGCTGGAGCTCACGAGCTATCTCTCTTTTCTCTGGCTGAACATCGCATAAACTTCCCATGGATCTACGACTAAGAGCATCAGCCATGACATTTGCCTTCCCGGGATGATATAGGATGTTACCATCATAGTCTTTCAATAATTCCAACCACCGCCGTTGTCATAAATTCAATTCTTTCTACTTGAAGATATACTGAAAGCTCTTATAATCTGTATAAATATCAACGTGGTCGCCGTAGAAATAATGTCTCCACATCTTCAATGCATGAATCACTGCAGCCAATTCAAGATCATGGGTCGGATAATTTTTCTCATATTTCCGTAACTATCTTGAAGCATACGCAATCACCTTACCATATTCCATTAACACACAGCCTAACCCAATGACTAAAGCATCACAATAGACAACATAACCTTCCGATCCCTCTGAAAATGTCAGGACTGGGGCAGAAGTTAATCTATCCTTTAGCTCTTGGAAACTATGTTCACAAGCATCTATCCATTGAAATTTAGCTGATTTCTAGGTCAGCTTCGTGAGTGTCGCTGAAATAGAAGAAAAACCTTCTACAAAACTCCTGTAATAACCTGCTAAGCCCAGAAAACTACGAACCTCCGTAGGTATTGTAGGACTTGGCCAAGTCTTCACGGCCTCAATCTTTTGGGTGTGTACCCGAATACCATCGGCTAAAATAATATGCCCTAAAAAGGTCACTGAGTTCAACCAAAACTCACACTTAGAAAATTTAGCAAATAACTCTTGAGTTTTAAGAACTCTAAGAACGATACGCAAATGATCCGCATGTTCTGCCTCGGACCTAGAATATACAAGGATATCGTCGATAAATACAATCACAAATAAATCTAAGAAGGGCGTGAACACATTGTCATCAAATCCATAAATACTGCCAGTGAGTTAGTAAGCCTAAACGACATTACCCGGAACTCGAAATGGCCATACCTAGTTCTGAAGGCTGTCTTGGGAATATCTTCCTCCCTAACTCGCACTTGATGATACCCAGATCTCAAATCTATTTTTGAAAACCATTTGGCGCTTTGTAATGGATCAAATAAGTCATCAATCCTTAGGAGTGGATATTTGTTCTTGATCCTCACTTTATTCAGTTGCCGATAGTCAATGCACATTCACAAGGAGCCATCTTTCTTTCACACAAACAACACGGGTGCTCCCCACCGGGAAGAACTAGGCCTAATAAAACCTTTTTCAAGTAGGTCGTTCAATTACTCCTTCAACTCTTTTACCTCTGTGGGAGCCATCCTATAGGGAGGAATAGATATGGGCTTTGTATCCGGTAGCACATCTATAGCGAAATCAATCTCCCGCTCTGGAGGGTGGCTTGGAAGCTCTTTCGGGAATACATCCAGAAACTCACTCACCACAGGGACAGACTGAAGAGTTGGCGACTCAGCTTCTACATCTTGGACCAGAACAAGATGGTAAATACAACTTCTGTGATCATTTTCCTTGCCTTTAGATAGGAAAGAAACCTACCTTTCGGGGACACATTATTTCCCCTCCATTCTAAAACTGGTTCTCCCGGAAACTGGAAGCGAATCATTTTTATTCTACAATCAACATTGGCATAGCAGGAAGCCAACCAATCCATGCCCATGATAACATCAAAGTCCACTATTTTTAACTCATGTAAATCAACCATAGTACGATGGTCACAAATCACAACTACACAATTCTTATATACACGGCTAGATATTACCGGTTCACCAATGGGTGTAGATACCTCAAAAGGTTTGATCAACTCCGGTTTGACCCCAAACTGATTCGCAATATATGAGGTAACATATGACAATGTGGAGCCGAATCTATCAAAGCATATACATCATGAGAAAATACCGATAATATACCTGTGATGACATCGGGGGAAGACTCAAGATCCTGGCGTCCCGCCAAAGCATAAATACAGTGCTGAGGATCGCTAGAACTAGGAGCTCTCCCTCTACCCCTACCATGGCAGACTGGCATATGTGAACCTGGCCCCATATGGCGTATAGATGATGAATATCCAGCTGTCGATCCTGAAGGCTGGGTCCTACCCCTAACACCAACCGAGGGGCAATCACAAATGATATAGCCTGGCCGACCGCATGCATAGCAAACCTCTGAACCTAGCTGACACTAGCCCCAATGTAACTTCCCGCACTGGGAACATTGTGGCACGGGTGGCCTTGCCTGACGCGAATTACCCCTGAACTGAGAACCTGAATCCCTAAAACTCTTACTCGGCCCGGAATAAGTAGATCTATCAAATCTCTGGCCCGTAAACTGTGGAGGCGCACTAGTCATAGAATGGCCTGAATGCGCAGAGAACTGCTGTATTTTGTCGCCTCTAAACTCACTTGTCGGGCCCGAAGATCTAGCCTTCGTTATCCCCTATCACGCTCACGCTCACTCCTTTGTTATTGTTGGATTTCCTCCAAATTTTGGGCATGGGCTTGAATGCGTGAAATATCCATGTTGTCCTGAAGGGATGCAGTCAAGCACCTATCCATTAAATGTGGCCCTAGGCCTCTCACAAATCGGTGTACTCGGTCACCCATATCCACTACCATGACCAGAGCATACCTAGCCAAAGAATTAAAGTGGAGACTATACTCTAAGGCACTCATACTCTGGGGACAAGTAATGTCGGAGGAAGGAATCCACAAATTCTTGCCATACTGGGAGAGGCACATTGACTCCCCGTGAAGCCGTACAAACTGTATACCAATGAACCTCGACATCCCGGAGTCTATAGGACGCTAACTCTACCGATTCAATGTCTGAAGCATGCATTAATCGGAGTGTCCTCAACATCTCATCCGGCTTTGACTTGAAGAATTTCGGAGGGTTCAAGCTAATAAAATCACGGGCCCTTGCACTAACAAAGACGGTCACCTTGACCTATACCTTGCCGCTGAGTCTGTGCGGCAACCAACTGAGTAAGTAAATGAATGGCCTCTTTAACATCTTGGCCTGAAGCATCCGGTGGAGGAGCTGAGGGTGCTGGAGCTGGGCCGAGGCTCCCTCATGCCCTCAAAATAGGCACCGAGTGGGAGGACCGAGATCGAGTCAGTGACTCGGGACTCACCCTCCTCTACAACCATCGCGTACTCCTTCAAATTTCGCTTTTTCTCGCCACCGTTCGCTTTTTGGGCTACCGTAGTGTTATATCCCGTATTTTGTACATTGGGATATTCCGAGCAAACAGTGGTAAGTTAAGGACATGACTATTTCGGGATGCGAGGTAGAGACTTTTAACCTCCGATTTTGTTATTTCGGGATGCGAGGTAGAGACTTTTAACTTTCGATTTTGTTTTAAGGCACAAGTTGCGTATAATTTTATTGGTATGGAATATTAAGGTAAATTAGGGGTTAAAAGTGAATTATGGAAAGTTAATTTCTTCATCAAGAAGCCTTAGGTGGCTGTGTGGTGTGGGGCCCCCCCCCCCCCCCCTGGTTGGCCAAATTTGATTAGTTCAAACTACATGACGTATACGTGTCCACCTTATATTTGTAAGGGCCATATATATATATATAGATGGTTCATGACAAAGCAAGAGAACTATTCATCATTTTCAAGCTCTAGAAACTTGAAGAAAGAGATGGAGACATTCGGCCATGGCTTGGCCGAAATTGTTGTCCAAAAATTTTTGATCAAAAATAATTTTCTTCTAGCTTTTCTACCAATTGGAAGGTCCTCTACAACACGGAGTGGTCATTGGAGCAAGCAAACCATTCATTTTTTGCAATCACAAACTCTAGCCAAGTTGAGGAGTCAAGGGAGAAGGTAAGGTTTAATCCTCTTTACATGTCTTATAGGTGGTTGTGCGCGTGGTAGCGTGTTGAAATGGGTGAAATTCATGAAGTTATGTGTGTTGATGTGGTGGCCGAATATGGGCTGCTTGGTATGGCAAGGAATGAACTTATTTTATTTAGTATTTTGGTTATTGTGGTTATGGATTCTATGATGAAAATGAAAGTTTAATGATACAAGTTGAAGTGGTAATTGTTGTGGGCTGTTTTAGAAGCCAATGTGATCTTAATATAGTTTCTTGTATTTATGAGAATAATGTTGTTAACGTGTGGATTGTTGGTGTAGTTCATGAATTTGAAAGAAAGAAATGTGTTGTTTTTGTTTCTCTTGAAGTTGGGAGGTTTCGGGTTATGTTGTAGAGTGGTTGGGCTGTTTTGAACATCAAAGTGATTTTTGTTTGAAGTGTTTTTGAATCTTGTTTGAATGATCTTGGGTTAGTACTTGATCGTGTGAGCATTGATGTTGGCTTGATTGTATGTGGTTGAATTGAATGTAAATGAAATGCCGTCGAAGTACATATAAAGGAATTACTAACGTTAGAATGTGTTTTGAATTACTTATTGATGTTGTTAGTATGGTTGTTGGTATTGTTGTTGATGATTTGGCCGAGTTAAATTCTCGAGGTTATTGAATTTATAGGGGAATGTGCCCGATTCGTAAATGAAGTGCTAGCTTAGATTGGATTCCTAAGTACCTATAGCTAATGCTTGGTGCCTAATGACGTTGTCAGAGATCGTAGAAGTCGAGACTTAAGTTCGGATTAGCTTAGGAAGCGATTTGGTATGTAAAGCTTACCCTTTCTTTCTTTTGGCATGTCCTAGATATAAGTATGATACGATACGAGCCTTGGGGTAACTCTACTCTTAAGATCCGAGCATGTCTACGATTCTTATTCACTTCTTGATATCCATACTCTTAATGTAGACGAGCTATTGCCCTCGAGTCTTTTGTATGTATGGGTAATGAATGTTGCATAAAGAGTTTTATTCTAGAGTGTTTTATAACGTATAATGTCCCTAACTTTCATATATGGTCTCGGATTGCTATGATATGTTCGTAGAGAACTCTATACTGAATAATGCCCGTAACTTTCATAGGCGGGCTCGGATTGGCTTGATACATGTTTATGATCCCCGAGACGTTATGTGACATGTTTCGTAATGATATTTCAAGAGTTCTAAGTGTGACTATTATTCGGATACTCGAGCGTTGATTTGTCTACTCACCTATCGAGTCCTAAAAGATGATATATGTGCATATGGTTTCTCACTACTCCGCTCGTGCATACTGGTATTATATCTTTCACCGAGTCCCGGGCCGGGTATGTATTCGTACACAGTTTCACTGCATTGTTCACCGAGTCCCTCACTAGAGGGCCGGGTACGGTATATTTGACGATATGATGATGGCGCCAGCCCATAGGATGGGCCGAGTATGATATATATGATGGAGACATGATCTCATTCACCGAGTCCCTCACTAGAGGGCCGGGTACGGTATGTATATGATTATTCCATTCACGAGTCTCTCACTAGAGGGCCGGCACGGTATATATATATGATTACTTCACCGAGTCCCTCACTGTAGGGCACGGTATATATATATATATGATATGATGACATGATGATATGATGACATGTATATGATGATCTTAGTTACCGAGTCCCTCACTGGAGGGCGGGGACACGTTATATATGCATATGTACATGATGATGATTTACTTATGTTTCTAAGCCCCATAATGGGCTGGATATGATATTGGTACACATGATCTATGTTTTAGAGGCAAGCCTTATGATTTTCTATACTCCTTATGTCAGCATGATCCTGTTTACTGTATTTCATGCTTTACATGCTCGCACATATTCCATCCGACCCCTTTCTTCGGGGGTCGTGTTTCATGCCACGCAGGTGTACACAGATGAGTAGAGGATATTAGTAGAAGATGTTCCAGCTGGATTGGCGAGCTCCATTTCCTCCCGGAGTGCTGCCGAGTCAGAGTATCTATTTTATGATATCTTGAATATGTTAGAGACTTTGCAGACAGAGTCACGTATAAAACATGTCCGTCTTGTAAGCGGCTCTGTAAGCCGATGTATCATTATGCATTATGTTCGATTTCATTTGATTACGAAAGCATTTTACTTGATTTGAGAATGACGAAAAACATATTTTTTGAAAAGCTTACATTATGCATTCATTTCATGATTTAAGAGTCCAGTAAGATTATGAGTGTCACGAGGATCAGCGGGTTCGCTCGGCCCTAAGTAAGTAAGGGTCGGTGCCCATCATGCCCAATCAAAGTTAGTGGTGTGACAAATTGGTATCGAGCAGTTCGTCCTAGGGATTGTCCGCAAAGTCGTGTCCAGAGAGTCCCGTTTATGGCGTGAAGCGCCACATTTATAAACATGAGGCTACGGGGCATCTAGGGTGGTTACTCTTCTTTCACATCTAAGATCGTGCGATAGAGCCAAGTCATAGAAATGAAATCCTTATACTAACCTTGATTTCTCAAAGCAGGAATGACATCGACAGAAGAAAGTGACTAGCGATATTGGAAGTTACAAAGCACGCAGGTAAGCAAAGGTATGAAAGTTATATGTCGGGTAGGATATTGAAGTGCGATTGAAATACAAGTTGAAGATTAAAAAGGAAAGTAAACAAGAAAGTGTAACAAAAAGTGCTTGAGTTAGGCATACGAGGTATGTTCATCATTTTTGTAATCGTTGTTGATATTGGGAGCCCCGTGTGGCGTGATATATATATATATATATATATATATATATATATATATATATATATATATATATTTTGAGATAGTAACAATTACGAGAAACTCGCCAAAATTCTCCCGAAAATAAAGAGAGAATGAGATATAGGTTTGTAATATGTCTTGAAAGGTCGTCCAATAGTAATGATGAGATTTGACTAAGCTACGAGTAATTTTCGACATCGAGGAAGAAGTTAATTGCATGAATTGAGGATAATAATAATTAGAAGGTCGATAGCGATATGGTAAAAAGAATTTGAGAGGGCTTGTAATCCCAAGAGATGATTCGAGAAAAGTACTGTAAATCTTGATGAAGTGTTATTTAAGGTACCGACTGAATTGATAAGCAGGGATGAATTATGACGAGCTTATAGTTAAAAGAAGTAATAGTATGATTAAGACAAGAGTACAGAGGAAAAGAATTGTGATGGATATGAATGCATTGATAAGACAGCTTGTGAGATGTTAAGGATACGAGTACTATAAGTGACGGGACTGTGAAAGACCCGTTATAGGAAGGATGAGGAACGAGGTAAAACGAGAGCAAAATCCAAAGGCCGATAACCAAGTATTTGCGTAATCTCGATTCAATGTGTATTCCCGAATAATCTCATTTTTCCATTTTTCAACCATTTCATTTTACCAAGTTCAATGTTAGCCTTAGTCAACATTTATCTCTTTCGATGCAACAACAAGATCTTATTTGATGTGGTTTTCTTGGTTGGTTAATTGACATTTTATTCATGAAATGGCTTGGATTGGTATTAGTCTGGATACGGCAAAATCATTCTATTAGATCTAAGAAGTACATTCGATATAATAAGTACCTTGTGTTAGAATTGAGAAATTCGTTGGCTCGGATCTTTAGTATTTTGGCCTCTCTCATATCTCATAAACCAATCCAGAAGGGGGTTGATTCGAAAATTATGATAACTCATTGATTCATCTGGTATCTAAATATATGATTCGTTTCTAAGTTTACTAGATCGAAAATTTAGAACATTCAAAAACGTATAGACCCAATGTCACATTCAAGAAAGATTTATGATACGTGTAAGATGTACTCAGAGCCATGACCGATGTATTAGAAAATGACACGAAGGCTAAACAAATTGCTTCGCTCCACGAATGTAGGACCGTGTTGGTTGTAAGAGATGTGAATCCGGTTCCATTTCGAGTGTCCGAATTTATGGCATGAAACAACTCTCGACGGTAAGATTATTGATACGTTCGAAAAAACTCTACTTGAATTCATTTAATTTTTTTTACCGACAAACCTGTGCTCGAAAATCAAAATATTTTGAGCACGGTATAAGTAGCAGCGATCAAGGTGTGTTCATCACCATTGGGAATCTGGAAGTCTAGGATGGAAAGTAGTCATATCCATAGATGAAAAGTGAATATTGAGGATTGAAAAAAGGCTAAAATAGTAATCAGGAGTCAAGAGTAAGAGACCTTTCTAATTCGGGAGAGAGATGTGTTATGAGAATGTTTCGAATCTATTAAGACTTCAACTTACTCAGCATTATGTGACGAAGGTCATGCGGTGAGATGGACGCGATCATACCAGCATTAACGCGCCGGATTTTAACAGAGTTTCAAGGTTAAGCGTGCTGGAGTGAGAGAAATTTTAGGATGGGTGACGCCCTGGGAAGTATTCTGGAAGTCTTACAAATTCAGGCATAAGAAGCAAATGAGAAGCTAGAGTAGCCTAAGGAAAATTAGAGTATGCGGCGTGGGCAGAAACCCCAAGAGGTCGCGTGAGACGAGGCGGATTAGACCGGTAAAGAGAAGAAGGTGCATCACGGCTAGAATTAGGGTGAGTTTGAGTAGCGTTGGGAATATTTTGTGAACGAGATGCTAGTAACTATGTATATATATAGGTGTGCATGTGATACCCCGTACATGGCTATATCAGCGGATATGTGTGTTCCGGCAACCAACGTTGCGATACATGGAAGGTATTAATCGAAAAAATATATATAAAATGGCACAAATATTACAAGGCAAGCTGAGGAAAAATATATATATATAAATGGCACAAATGTTACGAGGCAAGGGGATCAAAATGTCGGAATAAAAGTGCCGCCTAATTGAGACTGGAAATATGGACATAGGGCAAAGTATAACCGGATAATAGTATAAGTACACCCTTAAGGGGGGAAGCGAGTGCGAGAGATGCAAGTGTAAGATGGAGACGATCGACACTACAAAATCTTGGATACGGATGCTCGGGCTACAGGTAAGATTCCTTGCTGAGACAAGTTAGTAAGATTCAAAAGCCAGCAAAAAGGGGTAGAAGCTAGGATGGTAATTGAGATAGTGCTGAGAATTAATTGTAGAGATCTCGAATGATGTGACATTGGAAAGTGGAGGCTTAAAGGAGAATACGACAAGAAAACGATAACGAGTTACTTACAGAGACATTGTGAAAGGTAACAATGTCGCTATCTTTGATTGGAGTCTAAGATGTGGGCAATAGAGTTGTTCGCTAATGATACTGCGACCTATGAGTAGTAAGGGAGAAAAATAGAAAACCTCCTATAGTAGGAAGTGGGAACATCAAAGGAGTGAATAAAGGAAGGGAAAAGAGTACGACAGGATAGGCTACAACGAATGTCAGTACGGAGTGGATATGTGAAGTAGCATGAACCAGGAGAAGGAAAGATCGTGACTAAGATTGAATATACTTTATACAGGTCGTACAAGGGTAGTTATGTTACCTATGAATATTTATATGCTAGTGATGAGACCAAGCAAATACCTAATGAGAAAAGTTTGGATTCAGTAACGACAATACGGTTATGAGATTCTGGGTGCAGTAAGGAAAGATGTAAAGATGGTTTAAGCTAAATTACTGAGATAGAATTAGTACTGAGGACAAACAGGACATGGCTATGGTTGAACCAAAGATCTATTCCGATACCGGTTGTAAAAGAGGCGAAGACAAAATAAAACATAAGAATTAGTGAAGCCACGCTAAGGTATTTCTTGGGCTAATTTGAGCACCTTCGTATATTCGCGTAAAGATTGCAACATCATGTGTGACAGGAAAGTTGAAAGCAAGATTTGAGCAAAGGGACACCAGAAGGGTTTGAATTAAAGATAAAGAGACGACATGAGACAATGTGCCTAGAATGTTACAAGTCGAGTAAAGGGTGATTATAAGACGATTTAAGCAAGGTGATCGTAATTCAGGTTACTAAAAGAGGGTAAATTTATATGCCGATTCTTTCAGAATTATACCAGCTGATGATAGTTAAAGTCGGGAACGGCTAGGTAAAGTTATTATATCAGGGGACTTCATCGCTACTTGATAACCAACTCCAAAGATAGAGACTAAAAGCAAAAGGTAGAGTGACAGTTAAAGTCTTTTAAAAGGGTCTCAATACAGTATGTCACCCTCAGACTGATGGACAGACCGAGCGTACTATTCAGACGCTAGGTGATATGTTGTGGGCCTATGTTATTGATTTCGAATAGGCTAGCCGAGTATATCATCCGCCACTTATAGAGTTGTTCGTAATAATAACTACCATTCTAGCATCCAGATGACATCGTGTGAGGCGAAGTGGCAGGAAGTGCGGGGCACATACTGGCTGGTTGAGGTTGGGAGAAACTAGGTTAATCGGCCCAGATATGATTGGTAGCTGAGACTGCATGTTATAGTAATAAAGGAAACCCCCCTGAGATTTTTATAGGACCTTATGAGGCTAGTTCAACATTCGAGGACGAATGTTCTAAAGGGGGGAAGGATGTTATATCCCGTATTTTGTACATTGAGATATTCCGAGCTAACAGTGATAAGTTAAGGACAAGACTATTTCGGGATGCGAGGTAAAGACTTTTAACCTCCGATTTTGTTTTAAGGCACAAGTTGCGTATAATTTTATTGGTATGGAATATTAAGGTAAATTAGGGGTTAAAAGTGAATTATGAAAAGTTAATTTCTTCATGAAGAAGCCTTAGGTGGCCGTGTG
This sequence comes from Lycium ferocissimum, assembly GCF_029784015.1. Classification (NCBI taxonomy): domain Eukaryota; kingdom Viridiplantae; phylum Streptophyta; class Magnoliopsida; order Solanales; family Solanaceae; genus Lycium; species Lycium ferocissimum. Next base: position 53,814 of record NW_026726123.1, read on the forward strand.
GTGTGGGGTTATTGGGGACCCACCCATGGGTTGGCCAAATTTGATTAGTTCAAACTATGAGATGTACATGTGTCCACCTTATATTTGTAAGGGCCATATATATATATATAGATGGTTCATGACAAAGCAAGAGAACTATTCATCATTTTCAAGCTCTAGAAACTTGAAGAAAGAGATGGAGACATTCGGCCATGGCTTGGCCGAAATTGTTGTCCAAAAATTTTTGATCAAAAATAATTTTCTTCTAGCTTTTCTACCAATTGGAAGGTCCTCTATAACATGGAGTGGTCATTGGAGCAAGCAAACCATTCATTTTTTGCAATCACAAACTCTAGCCAAGTTGAGGAGTCAAGTGGAGAAGGTAAGGTTTAATCCTCTTTACATGTCTTATAGGTGGTTTGCGCGTGGTAGTGAGTTGAAATGAATGAAAATCATGAAGTTATGTGTGTTGATGCGATGGCCGAATATGGGCTGCTTGGTATGGCAAGGAATGAACTAATTTTATTTAGTATTTTGGTTGTTGTTGTTATGGATTCTAGGATGAAAATGAAAGTTTAATGATGCAAGTTGAAGTGGTAATTGTTGTGGGCTGTTTTAGAAGCCAATGTGATCTTAATATAGTTTCTTGTATTTATGAGAATAATGTTGTTAACGTGTTGATTATTGGTGTAGTTCATGAATTTGAAAGAAAGAAATGTGTTGTTGTTGTTTCTCTTGAAGTTGGGAGGTTTCGGGTTATGTTGTAGATTGGTTGGGCTGTTTTGAACATTGTGCGGATTTTTTGAAGTGTTCTTGAATCTTGTTCGAATGATCTCGGGTTAGTACTTGATCGTGTGAGCATTGATGTTGGCTTGATTGTATGTGGTTGAATTGAATGTAAATGAAATGCCGTCGAAGTGCATAGAAAGGAATTACTAACGTTAGAATGTGTTTTGAATTACTTGTTGTTGTTGTTAGTATGGTTGTTGGTATTGTTGTTGATGATTTGGCAGAGTTAAATTCTCGAGGTTGTTGAACTTATAGGGGGAATGCTGCCCGAATTTCTGTAAATGAAGTGCTAGCTTAGGATTGGATTCCTAAGTACCTATAGCTAATGCTTGGTGCCTAATGACGTTATTGTAGATCTTGAGAAGCCGAGACTTAAGTTCGGATTAGCTTAGGAAGCGGACGAGGTATGTAAAGCTTACCCTTTCTTTCTTTTGGCATGTCCTAGATGTAAGTATGATACGATACGAGCCTTGGCGTAATACTTGTTAAGATCCGAGCATGTCTACGATTCTTATTCACTTCTTGATATCCGTACTCTTAATGTAGACGAGCTATTGCCCTCGAGTCTTTTGTATGTCTGGGTAATGAATGTTGCATAAAGAGTTTTATTCCTAAAGTGTTTTATAACGTATAATGTCCCTAACTTTCATATATGGTCTCGGATTGCTATGATATGTTCGTAGAGATTTCTATAATGAATAATGCCCGTAACTTTCATAGGCGGGCTCGGATTGGCTTGATACATGTTTATGATCCCTGAGACGTTATGTGACATGTTTCGTAATGATATTTCAAGAGTTCTAAGTGTGACTATTATTCGGATACTCGAGCGTTGATTTGTCTACTCACCTATCGAGTCCTAAAAGATGATTTATGTGCATATAGTTTCTCACTACTCCGCTCGTGCATACTGGTATTATATCTTTCACCGAGTCCCGGGTCGGGTATGTATTCGCGCACAGTTTTACTGCATTGTTCACCGAGTCCCTCACTAGAGGGCCGGGTATGGTATATTTGACGATATGATGATGGTGCCAGCCCACAGGATAGGCCGAGTATGATATATATGATGGAGACATGATCTCATTCACCGAGTCCCTCGCTTGGGTCGGGTACGGTATATATATGATTATTCCACCGAGTCCCTCACTGAGGGCCGCTACGGTATATATATGATTACTTCACCGAGTCCCTCACTAGAGGGCGGGTACGTATATATATATATATGATATGATGACATGATGATATGATGATTATATAATGATCTTATTTACCGAGTCCCTCACTGGAGGGCCGGGACACGTTATATATGCATATGTACATGATGATGATTTACTTATGTTTCTAAGCCCCATAATGGGCTGGATATGATATTGGTACGCATGATCTATGTTTCAGAGGCAAGCCTTATGATTTTCTATACTCCTTATGTCGATAATCCTTTTTAAACGTATTTCATGCTTTACAAAGATATTTTAAAAACCCCTTTTCTTCGGGGGTTGCGTTTCATGCCACGCGGGTGTACACAGATGAGTAAAGGATATTAGTAGAAGATGTTCCAGCTGGATTGGCGAGCTCCATTTCCTCCCTGAGTGCTGCCGAGTCAGAGTATCTATGTTATGATATCTTGAGTATGTTAGAGACTTTGCAGACAGAGTCACGTATATAACATGTCCGTCTTGTAAGCGGCCTCGTAATATAATGTATCATTATGCATTATGTTCCGATTTCATATGATTATAGATTTTACTTGATTTGAGAATGACGAAATGTTTTTTTAAAAGCTTACATTATGCATTCATTTCATGATTTAAGAGTCCAGTAAGATTATGAGTGTCACGAGGATCAGTGGGTTCGCTCGGCCCTAAGTAAGGGTCGGGTGCCCATCATGCCCTATCAGAAGTTGGGGTGTGACACGTAGCCTTTCTCTTTACAGGCATTTCTAAAATAGATAATACACGGTTAAGGAAAAAGAAATTCTTGTATTATGGCTCTATCGCAAGATCTTTTGAAGAAAGAAGGTCATTCATTCCTAAAATGCCCGCAGCCTCCTATTTATAAGTGTGGCGCGCAACACACCCATAAACATGACTCTATTGGACATGGCTCGTAGACACACCCTAGGACTGAACTGCTCTGATACACTTTTGTCACGACCCATCCGGAGGGCCATGACGGGCACCCGGTACTTACCCACCCGAGCACATCTTATCATACTCTCATATTCACATCTAGGTGAGCCACATAGCTACTCATAATTTACATACGTCAATAGTGCTAATCTCGTTAGGCAACAACACATTTATATCATCATCAATAACAATGCCCATATTCATATACATAAGCTGATGAGGCTATCAATATGATATACAAAATATGCGCCGACAAGGCTTCAAGACATCTAACCATATACAACTGTCTACGAGCTTCTAAGAAGAGTAGGTAATAACATATAGGCGGGACAGGACCCCGCCATGCCCATATGCATGTACACAAAAGAATAATACCCAAAACCCGTAGCTCCGATGAAATGGAGCTCTCTATGTAGTCCCCGATAAGAAATCTATGGATCGACCACTGTCTCCCGACTGACCAAGGGCATGACGCAGAGTCCACAAACAAAGGGACGTCAGTACAAATAATGTACTGAGTATGTAAAGCATAATCAACATCATAGTAGAAGCATAAGACAACACAAGAAATAGCATAAGATGGGAGAATCAGGAGGTAATAGAGTCATTTGTACATCTAGTGGCCTTCATCATATCTACTTACTTGTCTTTCATAGGGACCTTTCATTTCTAATGCTTACTCATGTACATACATACATATATATTCGTATTCGTATTCATATTCATACTCGTATCCATATCATACCCGACCATGAAGGTTCGGTGTTTCGCATACCCGGCCACGACAAGGCTCGGTGATTATACATACCTAGCCCTACCAAGGCTCAGTGTTATCCGTACCCAACTGCAGCAGTGTACGCGTGATAGGTATCATACTCGGCCATGTAAGCTCAGTGTTACATAATAGTCATACATACTTAGACACGTATACATAAAAGTTCATAAGTATCATCAACATCATTGCTATCATCGTTCTCGTTACATCTATCCTTAGAGGATCAACTATCATATAAAGGTGGTACTAGTATCATTAAAATATCGAGAATCATGAGCTTCGGTAATCTTAGAGATAGGGTCATTTAGAAGACATTATCAAACTCATGAAAGGATATGCATAGCAAAGGAACCATGCCTTAATGAAAGAAGGGTTATCCTTACAAACCTCTTTGTCTTCTTAACTACTTAACGTTCACCGTCGTAGCTTGAATGATCTACATTAGAAGGATTCGTACCATGGTTAAGCTTTAATGACACTCTTAAATTCAAACTACAATAATTCACGATCTAATGAGAATTGGGCAAAGATTTCCCCTATTTCGTCAACTTCCACCGTATTACAAAACAACTCCCAAACATCCTTAATACACCCATAATATATAATCACATTCTACTAAGCCTTCGAAATTCATCCTTATGTTCAACTTGTACCAACAACTTCACACCCATTTAGCACATTTTCATACAATGCATCCTCATCACCTTTACTACCTTCCATAAAAAGATTATATCCATATTATACTAAGAATCATGACTCAAGTTAGCTTACTACTCAAAAACATCATAAAAGTTACATTTAACCCTCATTTTCTACTTTCATCTTCAACCAAAGTTCTTAAACAACCAAGCATTCATGATAACATGAAATAAGCATGAAAACTAACCTTTTATCCCATTGGAAAGAGCTTTGGAGCAGCTATGAACTTAGGTGAAAACTCTAGCTTCAATATCCAAGAGTCTCTTGTAGTCTACTAATCCTAGGAAGCCGTCTAACACATGAATACTTTGATTCTTATATCTTGATCTTTGTTTTCTCTTGGATTGGGGTGGAATAAGCTTGGAGAAGGGTTTAGAGCTCTTAAGACTTGCGGAAGATGAAAAAATGAAATAAATGAGCAAAGGCCATCTATTTATACAAAAACTTAAAATCTGCCCGATGGACTTTATATGGAGCACTTATACGGTCTGTATAAGTGGACCGTATAACACCACCATGGAAAAGTCCCTTTCTGTAGTGGGTCGAGTTACACGGACCCCCTTATATGGACCGTATAAGTGGTCGCATAACTCCAGTTGTACGAAACTTTCTCTCGTCAATTTGTTTGACTTCTAATCCTCGTGGAACCTTCTTGGAACTTACATAATACTTCATTAACCATGCAATCGGCCCTATAGCAGCCCCTCAAGATATTCTAAATAAGCATTAGCTCAATTACAGCGAAAACCTTTCCGAACGCGGCTTATATTTCACTTCCCTCAACAAACTAAATTTCACATATTCATATGACTTCAAAATTTTATGGAATGCTCCTTAGGCTAACTAATACTCTCCTTAATCTCGTAAGAACTTCATGTTCATCTTAAGCTTGCATTGGTCTACTTTCAAGGCAACAAGTCCGAAAATTTTTGAGGTGTAACAGTATTATTGTACTCTATTTTCTTATTACTTATTGTCCCCGAGGCACTTACTGAGTACGAAGTACTCTTGCATATCATTGTTGTTTTTTATGGTATGTTAGGTAGCGGAGAGGAGCAGGTACTTGATACTCTGGGTGTTTAGGAAGGACTTGCTGTTGCTGCTGATTTGGTGAGCCCACACGTTCATTCGTAGGACACCCTATTTATTTGTTTATTCATTATACTAGATTTTCGGGCTGTGTCCCGATGAGTCAAACTATTATTCCTTTATCTTGGAAGCTCCATAGTATACATTCTTGTGGGTAGTTGTTGAGTCATTGATTAACTCTCGGGCACGTTATTACGCTTGACAAAGTATTTGATTAATAAAGACCTCCGCTAATTTAATTCATATATTCATGATTTGTTTACATTTATTTTATAAATTGTTGGAGGCGAATATTGAATCTGGCGGGTTCAAGTATTGTTATTACATCTTTAGGGTTCTTTCGATATTGTTCATGTCTGTTATATCCCGTATTTTTAAACGTCGGATTATTTGCTGAGGTGGGCCCCACGCATCGAGATTTTTTTGGAACATCTGAAAAGTCATATGAATCACATATGTAAAGCTAAACACAACTCATGAAGGACCCTTGGACCAAATCAAAGTGGAAGCCCTCCAAACGAATATTTTTAAGAAAACGTTTTCGGTGACCTGACTTCGAGGGGCAAAAACGATATTATAAGTTTGGAATTTGGGAAAATACCAAGAAATAGGAGTTGTAGATAATTGAATTAGCTTTCCAACCATAGGTCGTGGGCCAATAGGTGACATCGGAATAAGGAGATATGGACATTTTAAGGCAGAAAGGTCGAGATGAACAGTGAATTCGGCCCAACCCGATTTCAATTCGGGTCAGGCCCATTTTCTTTGCCATTTAATGAAAAATTTCGGCCTTCTCCTTCATTTTCAGACCTCAACAAACCCAGAAAATTTCAGAGATAGAGAGAGAGAGGAGAGATAGAGAAAGAAACCAAATTTTGACCACAATCTAAGCCCCGAATCGCGAAGGTCATGAAGAGAAAAGTGTTGTATGTCGCGTTGCCTTCAATTTGAGCTAAAAATCAACCAAGAAGGAGAGGGTGGAAGTGGTTGCTGCATACTTAAGGTAAGAATAAGATCCCTTTTTCATTGTTAACAAGTTTATTTAGAGTTTTAACGGATTAGAACGGAGAAAATAGCGTTATAAACTTCTTGTTGTTTTGTTAGGATTTATGGATTAAGGGGGCTGTTTTAGGTGGATTAAATGGATGAAGTTAGTTGAGTTATGATGTATAATAATTGTTGATATTGTTGTTGATGTTTTTGATTAGTTGTTGTTCTTGAATTTGGGAGAATAAAGTGTATAAAGATATTGTATGCAAAGCGTATATCGAGCTATTTTGTAACCATATTTTGGGGCTGTTTTACATAATTTTCGTAGCTATTTTGTGACAATATTTAGGAGTTGTTTAGTATGATATTTGTGGCTGTTTTGCGATGATATTTTGGGGACTGTTTTATGGTTGTTATGGACAGTTTTGTGGGCTGGAATATCGGAGGATTGGCTGTAGTTATTGTTGTCATATTATGGATATACGGAAATAAAGAAGTGTATACAAGCATTAGTATCCGAATGTATATTGGGCTGTTTTGGGAGTAGTTTAAGAATGAATTTAATTCTAGTTTGATATGAAATTGTTGGTATTGTTGTTGGTATGGTTGTTGATATTTGAGCCGAGTTAAATCTCGGGATGTTGTATGTATAGGGGAGGTGTCGCCCAAATTGATATAGAACAATATTGGTTAAGCTTGGAAATTGTAAGTCTCATGAATAGTAACTGGTCAATGTGACCATTTGCGATTTTTGGCGAAACGGATTTGAATTTGGAGAAGCGTAAGGAGCGAATAAGGTATGTAAAGCTTTACCTATTCTTTTCTTGGCACGTCCTAGGTATGATAGGCTTTGATACGAGCCTTGGGGGCGACCTTACTCCTCGGAATCTACGTTCGAATCTACCCTTTTTTCATTCCGCAGAATTGAATTGAATATGTTTGGAATGGTTAGAAAAGTACCTAAATGTCTAGAACTTGTGCGAATAGGACCCGATTACTTTAAAACCCTCATAAGTGATATAATGAAGCAAAACATACGTAAATTATGTATGCCACCTCATTTGACCCGAGGTGGGCCCACCATTCCCGAGTCTTTCTGATTTGTTCCGTTTGACTTATTGTGAAGTAGAATTCAAAGGAAACTTTTGGCTACTCTCCTAACTACTATATGGCATTCGTTTGAACTCCTTTGATAAGTCCCATGATGTAGGTTGAAACATGAAAATGATTACAAAAAGCTTATTTTGACATACGCTATTGTGATATCCGAAATGCATACGCTATGATTACTACCCGCTTCGTCATATGGTTTGTCACCTTGAATTGTGTTACCGAGTCTCTCAAATGTGCTATATTTTATTTTTGCATATGGTTTTCTCACTACTCGCTCGTGCGGATCGTTATGACATCTTTCATCGCGTCCCGGCCAGGGCATGTATTCGTGCAATTCCACGCATTGTTCACCGCGCCCTCACTGTAGGGCCGGGGCATGTTATACATATATATATACTTATGATGATGATGATGACGGGGAGGTGGCTGTGGATGGCATATGTTGATTCCTTTCACCGCGTCCCTCACTAGAGGGCCGGGGCACGTTACATATATATGCATGATGATTTTACTTACCGCGTCCCTCACTAGAGGGCCGGGGCATGTTATGTATGCACATGTTCATGATGATTTCCTTAAGTATGATTTACGTTCAAGGTAAGTTTTATGAGTTCCGGTTACTGTACTATTCCTCTGTCCTTCTTAATTCCGTATGATTCAGTTTTTTTTGTTTTTGCCATCGCTTTACATACTCAGTACATATTTCGTACTGACCCCCTGTCTTCGGGGGCTGCGTTTCGTGCCGCGCAGGTGCAGATAGACGTTCGGGTGAGCCGCCTGCTTAGGGTCCCTGTTCAGCTATTTTGAAGAGCTCCCTTGTCCGGAGCCCAGATTTTGGTACAGTCTTTGTCACGTTCATGTATATTTGATCAGGGTACGGCGGGGCCCTGTCCCGTCATATGTTTGTATGTTCTGTTCCCGTTTATAGAGGCACCGTAGACATAAAGTGTGGGTTATGGTTCCGTCCGAACGCATATGTGTATGTGATATATGTCCGGGCGGTTATCTACCGCGCGACCTTGCTTCGCTCGCCTATGTATATGTTTATATGATATGATGGCCGTGTGTGGCCTTTGTCGGTATTTTCCGAGCGTGTAAATTTTGGTTAGTAGGAAAAACAGAGGAAACTCTGCCCGGATTTTTCTAAAATATTTGAGTTATTACCTTATTGATTTTCTTGTTAACATATGCGACACTGTGTGTTAGCACGTACGGGTGCCCAGTTCGGGCGCTAGTCGCGGCCCACGGGGTTGGGTCGTGACATACATAGCGTGGCTCCATTCCATTCGGAGCTGCATCTTTCGGTATAGATTCTTTTGTGTACATATTTATGGGCTCGGCGGGGTCCTGTCCCGCCTCTATGATATGACGTATTCTTCTTTGAGGCTCGTAGACATGTGTATATGGTTAGATGTGTTTGGCCTTGTCGGCCTATATTTTGGGCTATGGATATGTTAGCCCTGTCGGCTTATATACATTTATTTAGGCATAGTTGTTAATGTTGATATAAATGAATTGTCGCCTAATGAGATTTGAATGATGATGAATGAAAAGTATAATTTAGTTATGTGGCTCACCTAGATGAAATGTGAAAGTATGTTAAGAGGTGCCCGGGTGCGTTAGCACCGGGTGCTCGTCGCGTCCCTCCGGTCGGGTCACGACAAAAGTAGTATCGTCGTGCCAAATTTAGGGTTCACGAGCCGTGTCTAGTAGAGTCTTGGTTATGGGTGTGTTGCGCGTCATACTTATAAACAAGAGGCCAGCATTTTAGGAATGTGAATGACCTTCTCTTCAAAGAATCGTGCGATGAGTCGTGATATAAGAACTTTGTCCCTTAACTATGTGTTGTGTATTTCGTAGATGCCTCAGGAAGAAAAAGGCTACAGCAAACAAGGGCAAGACGTGTATGCAAAGGGCCGAAAGAGCACCGCCACCGGTAGTGTGAGGAAAGTGAGTCCTGCAGTGCGGCTCAATCTCGCCCTCCCTCGCACCTATATTAAAGGAGAGCGCGAGGGAGCTTCTCACCCTGTACCAAAGATCGGTTCCTTCACCGAATGCTTCAGGCCAAGATATAAAAGAGGCCATTCACGTGCCTACTCAATTGGTTGCTACCCATACCTCGCCGGCAAAGCATGTGGCAAGGTGATAGCTCGTTAGGGTGCAAGGCCCGTGATTTCATTACTTTGAACCCTCCGAAATTCTTTGATCAAAGCCGGATGAGGACCCTTATAATTTTATTGATTGAACGAGGGACGCATTGCTGATACATGCTTCGACATCGAATCCAAGGAGTTAGCGTCCCATAGATTGTGGGATGTTGCGATATTGGTACACGGTTTTGATGGCTTCGCACGGGAGCCACGACCTTCCTCCCGTATGGCAAGAATTTGTAGATGCTTTTCCCCGACATTATTTGCCTCCGGAAGTTTAGCGAGCTAGAGCCGACAAGTTCTTGAATTTGAGGTAAGGGAGTATGAGTGCTCTAGAGCATAGTATCCGCTTCAATTCTTTGGCTAGGTATGCTTCGGCCATGGTAGCGGATATGGGTGACCGAGTGCACCGATTTGTGAAAGGCCTAGGGCCATATTTAATGGATAGATGCTTGACCGCGTCCCTTCAGGACAATATGGATATCTCACGTATTCAGGCCCATGCTCAAAATTTAGAGGAAAGCCTACAACAACAAAGAAGTGAGCGTGAGCATGATAAAGGACGTAACAAGAGGGCTAGATCTTCGGGTCCGATGAGTGAGTATAGAGGTGGGCAGACATAGAATTTCGAGGCATTCGTGCCATTCCATGATGAGTGTCTCTCCACGATTTTCGCGTGGAGATTTATAGATCTACTCATCCCGGCCGAGTCGAGCTTTTCGATCTCGCCTAGAGGTGATTCGGTCGCGAGACCACCTGTACCACGACATGTTCCCAAAGTGGGAAGTTACATTGGGATCAAAGGCAGACAGTTCGTAGGTTTGCTATTCATGTGTCGGGCCGTGCATATGCATGATTGCCCCTCGCCGACGGCAAGAGGTAGGACCCAACCTTCGTGGCTCGGTAGCCGGATCTCGCATCTATACGCCCTATTGGGCCAGTTCACATGCGCCGCCCCGGCCATGGTAGAGGCAAGAGAGAGAGTCCCTGGGCCTAGTGGTCCTCAACACCGTATTTATGCTTTGGCCGGATGCCAAGATCTTGAGTTCCCCTCGATGTTGTCATAGGTGTATATTATCGGTACTTTCTCATGATGTATATGCTTGATAGATCTCGGGCTCCACATTGTCAAATGTTACTCCATATATTGCGGGTCGGTTTAGAGTCGAACTGGAGTCAATCAAACCTTTTGAGCTATCTACACCCGTTGGTGAATCGGTAATAGCTAGCCGAGTATATAGAAATTATGTAATTGTGATTTGTGATCGTCGTACTATGGTTGACTTTCATGAGTTGAAAATGGTGGATTTTGATGTTATTATGGGCATGGATTGGTTGGCTCCTTACTATGCCAATGTCGGTTGTAGAATGAAAATGGTTCGTTTCCAATTTCCTAGAGAACCAGCTTAGAATGGAAAGGAATACTGTCACCAAAAGGTAGGTTTATTTCCTATCTAAAGGCAAGGGAAATGATTACAAAAGGTTGCATTTATCATCTAGTGCGGGTTCAAGATTTAGAAGTTGAACCGCCGACTCTTCAGTCAGTTCCCGTAGTGAACGAATTTTCAGATGTGTTCCCGGAAGAGCTTCCAGGCCTCTCTCCCGAGCGGGAGATTAATTTTGCTGTTGATGTATTACCAGACACTAAGCCTATATGGATTCCTCCTTATAGAATGGCTCCCGCAGAATTGAAAGAGTTGAAGGAACAATTGAAAGACTTGCTTGAGAAAGGCTTTATTAGGCCTAGTTCATCCCCGTGGGGAGCACCCGTATTATTTGTCCGAAAGAAAGATGGCTCCTTGAGAATGTGCATTGACTACCGGTAGTTGAATAAGGTGACGATTAAAAATAAATATCCTCTTCCGAGGATCGATGACTTGTTTGATCAATTACAAGGTGCCAAATGGTTTTCCAAGTTAGATTTGAGATCCGGCATCATCAAGGAGAGTTAGGGAGAAAGATATCCCTAAGACCTTCGAACAAGATATGGCCATTTTGAGTTCCGGGTAATGTCATTTGGGCTAACTAATGCACCAAAGTTGTTTATGGATTTGATGAACGATGTGTTCGTGACCTTTCCTAGATTTGTTTGTGATTGTATTCATCGACGATATCTTGTAATTCAGATCCGAGGCAATGCGGATCATTTGCGTACTATCCTTAGCGTTCTTCAAACTCGAGAGTTGTTTGCAAAATTTTCTAAGTGTGAGTTTTGGTTTAACTCAGTGACATTTCTGGGACACATTGTTTCAGCCGATGGTATTCGGGTAGATAGCCAAAAGATTGAGGCCGTGAAGACTTAGCCAAGGCCCACAACTCCTACGAAGGTTCGTAGCTTTTTGGGCTTAGCAGGTTATTACCGAAGATTTGTTGAAGGTTTCTCTTCTATTTCGCACTCAAAAAAAGCGACCCGTAGAAGTCAAAAAGTTTCAATGGACAGATGCTTGTGAACGTAGTTTCCGTGAGCTAAAAGATAGATTGACTTCGCACCAGTCCTGACACTTCCAAAGGGATTGGAAGGTTATGTTGTTTATTGTGATGCTTCAGGCATTGGGCTAGGATGTGTATTGATACAACATGGCAAGGTGATTGCTTATGCTTCAAGGCAATTATGGAAACATGAGAAGAATTATCCAACCCATGATTGTTACACCTCGAAAAATTTTCCGTTAATGCACAGTGAATAGGCTAATAAGGAGTATAAAGTATACGATGTGTCCATAAGTAAGAACTAGCATTTGATGATTCCAAATAAGATTTGAAAGCCATTCGACTTAAGGAAAGAAAGATGACAAGGAAAGCGGGTTATAAGTTGAGTATGTTGGGCAATCACTACGAAATTGAACTAATGATGCTTTAAGGATGTTTTGGAGAAGAGTTCTAACGTCCCTTAGATTGCTAATGAAGTGATAAACAAGTGTTAAGAAGGTTCCATAAGGATTGGAGATCAAACGAAACGAGTGGAACAACTTTGGTGAAGCAGTGAGTTCCACGGCCCATTTAATATTCCACGGACCGTGGATGGGTCCGTGGAACTGCGGTGGCTGGCTGGTCATGAACCATGACGGAGCTCCACGGTTAAAGACTGGTTCCACGGACCGTGGAACTCCCGACGGGCTGAAATGTTCCAAGTTTATAAATGTGTTCCCACTTTATTTATTTCATTCCATACATTTCCCCATCTCTCTCAAAGCCTCTAGAACGTTACATACACTTCAACCACACGAAATCAAGTGAAAATTGTGATCAACTTCATCAAACCAACAAGAATCAAGTGTATGAAACCTCACTAAAGTCATCTAAACCAAGGAATTCAAGAAAGGGTGAACTAGGGTTTTGGTGGGAAAGGGTGTATCATCATCCAAGGCTTGTTCTTCCATCATCTAAGGTATGTTTTATGGTATTTTCATGATGTTAGAAGTATTGTGAAGTTGAGACACTTGAGTGGTATAAAAATATATGAGATGGGTCATAAATGTGACAATAGTGTTGTTGATGAATAGAAGTTTGGTTTGAGCTGTAAATATTGATATGTTGAGATTATGAATACGTTATAAATGACATTTAGAACATGGAATGAGTATCATATGTGAAAGAACGCGATAATGGACCTTGGTCATGATTATGGGGAAATGCAGTGAAATTGTGAAATGCGAATAATGTAAACGAATGACGATTGTTGTTATGATATTGTGGTCAATAGTTATGAATGTCGGAAATGACATCCAATATGGCGGAAAGTAGTATAAACAAAGGAAACGCTGCTCAATTTTCTTTAGCTTTAGTAAGTACATTCTTATGATTGCCTAGCTAATGACTATACGGATTTCATTGAAGGTATAAACGAGTTCATTAAGGGAGAACGAGCGAGCAATCAAGTAGTTAAACGACAAAGGTATGTGAGGCTAGTCCTTTCTTTCTAAGGCATGAATCTTATGGTATGAATTTCCTCCTTCTTTATGAATTTCCTATCTTCTAGAGAACTATGAGTCCTTGTTCATGAATAGCCATACGAGATAAGAAATATGCTACGAGTATGATAATGATAATGATAAGCTTGAGTTTAAGAGATGCTATAGTCTATGGTGTGACATTCCTATAAAGCTAATGAAGCTATCCATAGTGCATTGATGTTGATTATGGTATACACTCACCTTATGTGCTAATTCCTTCAAGGTGAGGTGGAATGTCCATGAATGCTCCATAATGAAATCGGGGGTTCACGACCTTACGTCACCCCGATAACGTGTAACCATCCATGAGTTCCATGCATTCATTATGATGAATAATAATAGTAAGTATACGGTATATGTTATGAAGTTCACGTCAGGGAAATGATATTATTTTTATTAGATTGTCCTAAATGTAAATACATGCGTTATGGAAAGTCATGATTAGCTTATGAGATGTATGTGATGACAAGAGACACACCGAGCTTCGTTATTGTCACGACCCAACCCCGTAGGCCATGACTAGCGCCCGAGCTGGGCACTCGTACACACCTGCTAACTGTAATCAGCATACGAATGACTTAAACATATACGAAAGTCGAGATATCGTCTCAAACCGTCGCATATAAACATATATATCGCACAATAAGCCGGCAAGGCTATCACAATATACACAACATGTCCGAACATATATACACACAACCGACAAGGTCGCCACGGCGCGACCGGGGACCGCCCAAAACATAAATCACAACACATCCAAACAATAACTAATCACAACCCACATATGTGTCTACAGACCTCTAAGAGTAATAATAGAATCGTATGACGGGACAGGGCCCCGCCGTACCCCTGAATAGACACACACATATACAATGAAAGAGTCTGTACCAAAATATGGGCTCCAGAACAAGGGAGCACTCCCAGACAGCAGAACGGATGTCCTAAGCTGGCGGGTCACCAAAACGATCGTCTGTGCCTGCGGGCATGAAACGCAGCCCCCGAAGAAAGGGGGTCCGTACGAAATATGTACTGAGCATGTAAAGCATGAAATACAGTAACAGAGTCATAACTGAGATAAAAGTACAGAAGCGAGGACGATAATCAGAATGTCCGACCTGCTTACTCTGGAACTCAAACCATGCATAACAATAACATATCCAACCTGTTATGGGGCTTAGTGACACAATCAGACAATCATTCTGCACATGTGTATACATATAGCGTGTCCCGGCCCTCTAATGAGGGACTCGGTAAATAAGATCATATTACCATCATATATATATATACATATAGCGTGTCCCGGCCCTCTCAGGAGGGACTCGGTGAATAGCGTATCCCGGTCCTCTAGTGAGGGACTCGGTAGATAGCGTGTCCCGCCCTCATAAGGAGGGACTCGGGAGGAGATCTGTCTCCATCATGTATACATCATATATATATATATCATCGCATTATCATATATATATAGCGTGTCCCGCCCTCTAGCCGAGGGACTCGGTGAATAATACAAAGAGAGCCGTGCACGAAAACATGTCCCGGCCCGGACTCGTGAAAGAGGTAACAATCATACGCACGAGCGAGTAGTAGTAAGTAACCACATACACATAAATCATCATCATTACGACTCAATAGATAAGTAGACAATCAACGCTCGAGGGTAAAACGATAATCATGTTAAGTTCTTTCAAAAAAAGTCGTTACATAACTATACAAAGGTTAAAATCAAACATAGACCACGGATATGCCATCAAGATACCAATCCGAGCCCGCCCATGAAAGTTAGAGTCATTACTCGTCATAGAACATTCTACGAACATATCGAAGCGATCCGAGCCCTTCTATGAAAGTTACGGTTGTTCGTAGTTATAGAATCCTTTAAGAACACAATTCTTTATGCAACATTTGAAATCCAATCATACCAAAGACATAAGGACCATAATTCTTCTACATTAAGAATGCCAACAAAGAGATGAATAAGAATCATATATATGCTCGGATCTCAAGAGTAGAGTTACCCCGAGGCTCGTATCATAGCTTACTTACCACTAAGACATGCCAAAAGAAAGAAAGGGTAAGCTTTACATACCTCGTCTGCTTCCTAAGCTAATCCAAACTTAAGTCTTGGGCTGCCCACGATCTACAACAACATCGTTATATACCAAACATTAGTTATAGATACTTAGGATTTCAATCCCAAACTAGCACTTATATCTACGAAAATTTGGGCAACATTTCCCCTATAAATACAACAACCCCGAGAATTCAACTCGGCCAAATCTTCAACAACAATACAACAATCATTCTAACAACATCAACGAATCAATTCAAAACGCATTATAACGTTAATAACTCTCCTCCACATATTTCGACAACATTCTAATTATATTCAATTCAACTACATACATTCAAGCTAACATCAACGCTTACATATTCAAGTACTAATCCAAGATCATTCAAACAAGATTCAAGAACACTTCAAACAATCCACACAATATTTCAAACAACCCAAACATAACTCCACCCGAAAACTCCCCAATTCACAAGAACAACAACAACACATTTCTCTCTTCCAAATTCATGAACTACACCAACAATCCACACATTAACAACATCATTTTCACAAAATACAAAATCTATATTAAAATCACATTAACTTCAAAACAATAGCCCACAAACGATTTCAACTTCAACTTGAATCATTAAACTTTCATTATCATCATAGAATCCATAGAACAACCAAAATACACATAAAATTAGTTCATTCCTTAACATACAAAATACTTTTTGCCACAAACACACAAATTCTATGATTTTCATCCATTTCCACACACTACAACAACACAAACATGCTAAATACAACTAATTCACAACACAACACACACGGCAACATACAACATCAACATCCATATTTTCATGAATTTCATTCATTTCCACATACCACAACATACACAAACCATCCATAACATATAAAAAGAAGATTAAACCTTACCTTCTTCACCCAACTTCTTCACTCGGCTAGGGTGGTGTTTGGCAAGAACAAATGTTTTGCTTGTTCCAACAACTACTCCACGTTATAGAGGACCTTCCAATTGGTTGAATTGCTAGAAGAAAATATTTGTTTTGGTTAAGATTTTTGGACCTTAATTTACCCTTGCCATGGCCGAATGGTCTCCTTTGTTTTTTCTCCAAGTTTCTTGAATTTTCTAAAGTGAAGATGATTTAATTTGTCATCTTTTATCATCATATATAATTAACACATGTGGCCCATGGTCCACACATGCCACACGGCCATGGCTTTTTTGTTTCATGAATTTCTAACTTTCCATAATTCACTTTTAACCCCAAATTTTCCTTAATATTCCATGCCAAAAAAATCATAAGCAACTTATGTCTTAAAACAAAATCGTGGTTAAGAGTCTCTACTTCGTATCCCGAAATAGTCTTGTCCCTAACTTATCATGGTTAACTCGGATTATTTCAATGTACAAAATACGGGATATAACATCCTTCCCCTTTTAAACATTCGTCCTCGAATGTTAAACTAGTCTCATAAGGTCTTATAAGGATCTCGGGGGGGGAGGGGGGGATTTCCTTTATTACCATAACATGCAGTATCATTTACCAATCATATTCCTTCTTCATCTCCTCTTCAGCTGCTCAAGTCATCTCCTTCCTATTATTATTCCGCCACGATACCTTAACAAAAGCCACGTCTTTAGTACGCAACCTTCTTACCTTACGAACCATGTAATAAAGTTCAATATATCTCGGGTTAAACTTCTCCTCCTTGTCGAATCTCATTACACCTTTCATGGGTGGTATCCTTAAGCATACCCACTCGTGTGTCGACGCCGATTGTCGTCATATATTTTTGTCATCTCATGAGCCGCTAATAGCCGTCCCGCTTTAACTATCACCGCATGTAATTCTAAAAGAATTTGACATATAAATTCACTCTCTTTAGTAGCCAGCCAGTTCTGATCATCTTGTGTAAATCACCTTATAATCTCCCTTTTCGCAACTCGTAACATTCTAGGTACATTATCTGGTGTCCTTTCTTTATCTCTAATTCGAACTCTTCTATCGTCCCTTTGCTCAGATCTTGCTCTCAACTTTCCGGTCACACATTATGTTGCAATCTCTACAAGAGTATGCGAAGGTGCTCAATTTAGCCCAAAATACCTTAGCGTGGCTTCACTGATCCTTATGGTTTACTTTGTCTTCGCCTCTTTTCTCTTACAACCGGTATCGAAATAGATCTTTGGTTCAACCATAGCCATGTCCTGTTTGTCCTCAGTACTAACTCCATCTCGGTAATTTAGCTTAAACCATCTTTACATCTTTCCTTAATGCACCCAGAATACTATCACCGTATTGTTATTACTGAATCCAAACTTTTCTCATGAAGTATTTGCTCGGTCTCATCCCTAGCATATAAATATTCATAGGTAACACAGCTACTCTTGTACGACTTGTATAAAGTATATTCCATCTTAGTTACGGCCTTTCCTTCTCCTGGTCCACTCCTTTGACGTTTCCACTTCCTACTATAGGAGGTTTTCTATTCTTTTCTCCCTTACCACTCATAGGTCGCAGTACCATTAGCGAACAACCCTATTGCCCACATCTTAGCCTCTAATCTGGCACAGCAGTGTTACCTTTCACAATGTCTCTGCAAGTTACCCGTTATCGTTCTCTTGTCGTATTCCCCTTTAAGCCTCCACTCTCCAATGTCATATTATTTAAGATCTCTACAATTAATTCTCAACACTATCTCAATTACCATCCTAGCTTCTACCCCTTTTGCGGGCGGTTAGATCTTACTAACTCATCTCGGCAAGGAACCTTACCTGTAGCCCGAGCATCCGTATCAATTATATTGTAGTGTTGATTGTCTTCATCTCGCACTTGCATCTCTCGCACTCGTTTCCCCCCTTTAAGGGGTGTACTTATACTATTACCCAATTATACTCTGTCTTATATCAACATTTTCCAATCTCAATTAGGCCGCACTTTTATTCCGACATTCTAATCCCCTCGCCGTTCATCTACCCACTTTCTTTCTTTTCCAAATATCATCGTGCTAGTACTTTCCAAGCTTAGCCCATAGTGAAAACAGCATCAGCTTGCCTTGTGACATTTGTGCCAATTATCTTTCTTTTCACTTGAACTTCGTTACCCTGTCCGATTAATGCCTTCCATATACCGCCACGTTGGTTGCCGGAATACACATATCCGCTGATGTAATCATGTATGGGATATTATACGCACACATAGACATATAATTGCTACCATCTCGCTTATAAAATATTTCCAAACATTATTCAAACTCACCCTAACCCTAGAGCTATGGCGCACCGTCTATCTCTTCATCGGTCTTGTTCGCCTCGGCCTACGCGACCTCTTAAGGTTTTCGCCCACTCTGTATACTCTAATTTCCCTTTAGGCTACTCTAGCTTCCCATTTGGCTCTCTTGTGTCTGACTTTACAAGACTTTTAGTACACTTCCCAGGGGGTCACCCATCCTAGAATTTCTCGCACTCCAAAGACGCTTAACCTTGGAACTCTGATGAAATATGGTGCTTTAACGCTAGTATGATAGCGTCCACCTCACCGCATGACCTTCATCACATAATCTGGAGTAAATTAAAGTCTTAACAGATTTCGAAACCTCATAACACATCTCCCTCCAAATTAGAAAGGATTTCTTATCCCTCCAAATTAGAAAGGATTTCTTACTCTTCTGACTCCACAATTACCATTCTAGCCGTTTTTAATCCTCAATATCAACTTCTCACCTATGGCTATGACTACTTCCCGTCCTAAACTTCCAAATTCCCAATGGTGGTGAACACACCTTAATCGCCGTTACTTATAAATACTTAGTTATCGGCCTTTGGATTTCTGCTTACCGCTATTAAGTAACAATTGTACAGCAAACACACATACATAAAGAAAATTCCAATAAGGGCTCGTATACCTGTAGCTGCATTGGGTGATGCCTCCTGATCATGTCTACCGGCCAACGCATATAGGCGATTCGAAGGACCGCCAGAACTGAAAGCTCTGCCACGACCTCTACCGCGGCCTGCTGGTGCCTGAAACCCCCGCCCCGTAGGGCGCATAGCTACGGAGGAAGATGAACCGGCAACCGACCCAGTAGACTGAGCTGCACCACTCGGGTTACCCACATACGGACACTCCCTCATGATATGGCTTTGACGACCGCAAGCAAAACAAGCACCCGTAGCGTAACGGCATTCCCCCGGATGGCGCCTGCCGCACTGAGAGCACTGAGGCATAGATGGTCTCGTCTGGCTCAAACCTCTACTCGACTGCGAACCTGAAGCCCTGGAGCTCTGACCGGCTCCTGAATACCCCGTGCTGTCAAGTCTCCTACCCGGGAACCGTGGAGGTGCACTCCGGGCTGGCTGAGAAGAATACCCAGTGTACTGTTGAGGCTGCCCGCCTCGAAACTCCCCAGAATAACCAGTCGATCTAGCCCTCTTGGGCTGGCCCCTGTCATGATCTCTGTCGGCCGACGCCCTCTCGTGTCGATCCTCCATCCCCCGGGCATACACCGCACGGCAATATCCATACGGGTGAGAAGCCATTACCGTACGCTATCAACCAAGTAACGATCCAGCCCCATTACGTATCGATGCATCCTATCAGTCATATTAGCTACCATAGCGGGTGCATATCTAGCCAATGAGTCGAACTCTAGGCTATACTCTCGAACACTCCTGCCATTCTGCCGTACGTAGGAATCTACCAACTCGGGCCCGCCTCATCTCCGGAGGTAGAAAGTGGCCAAGAAAGGCCTCCACAAACTCGTCACATACTGCTGGAGGAGCATCCGCGCCCCTAGACAACTCCCACGACTCATACCACCAACGGCCTATATCACGCAACCGATATGAGTCCAACTCGATAGACTCGCCCTCGTGCTCTATTACCCTCGCGTGCGCTGCATCTGTCGAATAAACTCCTGGGGGTCCTCCTCGGGATTTGACCCGTCGAACTCTGGGGGATTACAAGTCAAGAAATCACGAGTCCTCAAACTATCATGTCTGTCTGCATAGTCACCTCTTAGTCCGTGCCTGCGAGCCTGCCCCGCCACCAGTCTGGTCAACAACTGGACCGCATCTCTCATAGCCCTATCCTCCGCCCCTGACTGAGGATCTGGAGGTGGAGCCGCCCCCCGATCCGCACCGCCGCCGCTCTACGCTCTTCGGTAGTGGCGGTGTAGCGAACCGGGCCGACGGGGGCACAACCTCGGCACAAGCCGAGCACGGCCCCGGTAACTCTCCGGCCTCGGCTAGTCTCTCCAACCGCCGCCGACTTACCCTTCCGGGCAGCGTGGCCTTCTTTGGAGGCATCGCGAAAACATAACAATTCGTTAGGGAGGAGTCATCCCGAAAATACCTCTATCGCACGATCTAGGATCGAAGGAAAGATAACATCCTAAATGTCTCGTAGCCTCCGTTTATAGATGTGGTGCGCAACACACCAATAAACAAGACTCTACTAGACACGGTCCGTAGACATTCCGAGGATGAACCGCTCTGATACCACTTCTGTCACGACCCAACCCCGTAAGCCGCGACTAGTGCCCGAGCTGGGCACTCGTACACATCTACTAACTAGAATCAGTCCACAGTAAACATACCAAGAACTTATACATATACAAAAGCGAGATATCGTCTCAAACTGTCGCATATACATACATGTGCACATAAGCCGCAAGGCTATCGTAATATACACGCATCCGAAATATATACACACAAACCGACGAGGCCGCTTACGCGAAAGGGGACGCCCAAACATAAATCACGCAAACACATCCAAACAAGAACTAATCACAACCCACATATGTGTCTACGTACCTCTAAGAGTAATAACAATCATATGATGGGACCGGCCCCGCCGTACCCCTGAATAGACATATACATATGTGACAGAAGAGTCTGTACCAAAATATGGGCTCCTGAACAAGGGAGCACTCCCAGACAGCAGAATGGATGTCCTAAACTGGCGGGTCACCAAAACGATCGTCTGTACCTGCGGGCATGAAACGCAGCCCCCGAAGAAAGGGGGTCAGTACGAAATATGTACTGAGCATGTAAAGCATGAAATACAGTAACAGAGTCATAACTGAGATAAAAGTACAGAAGCGAGGACGATAATCAGAATGTCCGACCTGCTTACTCTTGAACTCAAACCATGCATAACAATATCATATCTGTTATAGCCTGTATTTCGTACGTTCGGATATTGCGAGACAATGGTGAGAAGTTAAGGACAAGACTGTGTTCTAAAATAATTTTAATGTACTAGTTGTTAGGAATATTATTTATGAACGTTGGTATTATGGAAATGTTGAAAAAGGTTAAGGGTAAAAAGGAAAATTCACAAAATGGCCATGGAAATAATGTGGAAGGCTAGGGTCGAAATGGTAATATTGAGGGAAGCCGAGGGTCAAAACGGAAATTTCACAAAAAGGGTTCATGAAGGTTCCAAAAAGGGGCATATTGGCCATGTGATGGAAAATATGGACTAAAGTGTCTATGGTAAAATATTAAGTCATCTTTTAGTTTAATGAAATTCAAGAAAAAGAGAAGAAAATTCTAGAGAAAGGATGATGACAAATAAGTAGTCATCTTTGAAAATTCAAAAAAAGGGGGGAGAAAAGGAAAGAAAATTCTAGAGAAATTGAGGAAGGGAATCATGTGTTTATATTCTTATTTTGAGGGACCTAATTATAAACATGGACAAGTGGTGGGAGATATATATTTATATATGTAAGTGGTCATCATTTTAAGGAGAGAAAGACTTGGAAAGAAAGACTTGGAGAGAAAGAAAAAAAAAAGAAGAAGAGAGAAAGAAAGAAAGAAGGAGGATTCGGCCAAACATGGCCTAGAGAGAGTGAAGGAGAAAAATTATTTTTCCCTAGCATTCCAAGTAATTGAAAGGTCCTCTACAACATGGAAGGGTTGTTGGAACAAGAACATCACTCATTTGCACAAATTCATAACCCTAGTCAAGTGGAAAGTGGAAGGAAAAAGGTAAGAACTAATCTTCCTTTATGTATTATGGATGCTTGGTACATGTTATGGTACGGAAAAAATGAAGGAAAAACATGAAATCAATGATATTGAAGTGTGGCCGTGTGGTGTGTGGTAATGGCCGAATATATGTGTCTTGTGTTGTCTTGCAAGGAAAGAATGGATTGATTCTATGTAGAACGCTGTTGTTGTTGTAATGTATGAAAAGATGAGAATTCATGGAAATGTGCAGTATATGTAGCATGTTGGTTGTTATTGAAATGCTAAGAAATGAGTAAAAATGCATGGAAGTATGTACAAAGTGTGGTGGTCATGTGGTCCTTGTATGATGTAGGAGAAAATGAAACAATTCTATTTAGCATTTTGATTGTTATGTTGTTGTTATATGGTATAGAGATGGATGAAAATGCATGAAGACATGTAAGGAGTGATTATGGTCGAAATAGGTGTTTTGGTAAGTTAGTGTAAATTGAGGTAATTTGATATTCTAGTTGTTGTCGATATGGATCATGTAATGTGTAATGAAGGTTGTTGTCGAAGTTAATGCGTACGAATGATCATGAAATACATGGTTGTTGTGGAATTGGAAGGTTTCGGGTAAGGTAAAATGTTGATTGAGTTGTTGAAAGATTATGTGAATTAAATTGAATTGAATTGAATTGAATTGAATTGAATATGAATGGAATGTTGTTAGTAAGATTGTTGGCATTGTTGTTGGTTTGGCCGAGTTGAATTCTCGGATTGTTGTTAATAGATGAATTGGGCGAGCCATATTCTCGGGACGGTGTATTTACGGGGAGATGCTTTGCCGAAATTTCGGCAGACACAAGTAAATGTATTTGAAGCGTTAAGAGAGGCATATGATAATGAACCTAACGATTGCGTTAATCGTCTTGAATGTAGACTAGCGGCAACAAGTTTGGACGAATAAGCGTAGCTAGTAAGGCGCGGCGCGGGTATGTTAAGGCTCGTCCCTTTTCTTTCTATGGCATGATTCGTATGTAAGATTTTATAAATACTTCCATAACGTTCTCATTTCCAAAAGTTAGAAGTAATGGTTCCAAGGTATAATTTCCTTCTTAAAAGTTATTAAATGTTTCCCAAAATATTCATTTTTCTCCAAAAATCCAAGTTTTACGATTTTTGAAAGTTTTTATGATTAAAACAACGACTATGATTTTATGATGACAATGATGATGCCGTATATGAGAAAACGTCTATGATGAATATGTCAAGGATATGTTCTTACCACGAATACGACGATATGAAATGTTAAGCTATTTTTGGATAATGACTATTTTAAAGGTTTCAAAGTATATGAAATGATATGTCTATGATGAGTATGACAAGAATGATTCCATGACTAAGAGCCTTAAGTCAAGAGTCCAATGCCAGTATGAAAGTGTTAAACTAGTTCTTGATCTTTAATCCTATTCCTTAGTTATGATGCTATTTTTTTTAAAAGATTTCAAAGCATACAAATTAACGTTTATGATGTCCATGATTTCATTCCATGTTTTCTTTTAATGTTATTTTCTGTTAATAGTCTCGCCTTATGATAATCGTTCCTCCAAGGTGAGACATGACGACCCCGGGTTACTCCATAATGTAATCGGAGGTTTCCGACCTTATGTCACTCCGATGGATACATGATTTTCTTTGGGCTCTCCTGCATGCTTATACGATATATGTATATGACATATGTATATGAGATATGTTTATGCACATGGGGTGGGGGAAAGGGATACATGGGGAATGGGAAGGGAAACATGTTTCATTGCCACCTGGTCAGCTGGTTTATCATCCCGGACGCGGGATTTATGGGCGAGCCGGAGTATTTCGGCGCTATGTGGGCGAGCCGACGTTGTTCGGCGCTATGATATGAAATGATATGATATGATATGATATGATATGAAATGATATGACATGATAGACAAGCATGCATGGCATACGCCCTAGGCGGCATTCACGTATGGCTGTGTTACTCTTCTCCCACATGATATGTTCCATGTTTTTATACGGATATTATTCATATGTATACTCTTTACTACATTATTGTTCATGCCTTACATACTCGGACATTGCTTGTACCGACGCCTTTTGTGGGCGCGCGTTTCATGCCGCGTGTGCACACTCGGACAAGTAAGAGTTATTGTAGGAGACGTTCCGGCGGAGTTGGTAGACTCCATTTGTACACGGAGTCTTTGCCGAGCCGATTATATGTGCTATGCGAGTTGTTCGAAGTTAGAGACTTTGCGGACGTAGTCGTGGGTCCAGAGTGTCGGCTTTAAAAGGGTTCCACTAGTTGATGTATTTTTATTATACATTATGTTACGCAGCCCTTATGTTTACAGACCGTGTTTAATTTGAGAAACGACGAAAAGATTTTGAAAATTTTACTATGTATTTTACCTTCAATTGATTTAAGAATTCCAAGAGAATATGTGTGTAACAAGAGTCCGAGGGTTCGCTCGGCTCCGATTATGGGGCCGGTGCCCATCACACCCTAGTAAGATCGGGGGTGTGACAAAGTGGTATCGAGCAGGTCGGTCTAAGGGATGTACGCAAAGTCGTGTCCGTAGAGTCCCGTTTATGGGTGTGAAGCCGGCCACATTTATAAACGGGAGGCTGCGGGGCATCTAGGAATGGTTGACCTTCTTTCTGTCATTAGATCGTGCGATAGAGCCAAGTCATAAGAAATAAGATTCCTTATGCTAATCGTTGATTCTCGCAGGCGCCCAGTATCGGCGAAAAAGGGCGAGGGATGATGTGGAAGTCAAAAGAGGTAAGACGGGATGGATATATTTGTTCTGTTATGTGAAGCTGGGAGCCAGATAGGCAAATAGATATACACCGGGCGGAAAGTGAATATTGAGAAGAGAAAAGGGTAAAACGGTAAATGCAAAAGAAAGGACGTATTACGAAAATGTTTCGGAAGCTGTAAGGCTTCGACTGATTTTAGATCATGTTATAAAGGTCATATGAGAAAGTGGACGCGAATATATCAGTATTAAGGCACCGAATTCCACCAAAGTTCCGGGGTTAAGCGTGCTCAGGTGGGAGCAATTTCAGGATGGGTGACCCCACAGGAAATAAACCAAAATTTCTACAAATTGAGATAGAAGAGACAAATGAGAAGTTAAAAGTGACCTAAGGGGAAATTAAAGTATACGTAATGGTTGGGAACCATACGGGGTCACGTAAGACAAGGTAGGCTAGAATGGTGAAGAGACAAAAAGTGTATCATAGCCCGGGAAAGTTGGATAGGCTTGAACAATGTTTGAAAGTATTTTGTGGGTTAGTGAATAATGCACATATATATATACATATATGAGTGTGTAGATATTCCATATGATTGTATCAGTGGACAAGGGAGTCCCAGCAACCGGCGCTACGGTAAGGAAGGCGCTAAAGGTAAGTTGTTATTGTTCTACCACAAGCTTAAGACTTGAGAGTCTAGTGTGGAGATAGTTACAAAGGAAAGAGAGTGAGTTCATGGAAGGCAAGGAGATCAACAGGTCGGGAAAAGTGAAAAGTAAGAAAGCTTAGTGAGGGAAACCTCGAGAGAAGCTATCGACAAAGCGCGAGATTGTTTGGGTAAGGACTCAAAGTAGACATGTGAAAAGGAATAGAAAGTGATAAAAGGAAACAGGAAAGAAGTGTACAAGGTTGAAAGACCGATTTTGATAAGCAAGGCGGAAGGAATAGTGACTAAGATAGGGCAATGTGAAGTAAGAAAAAGAGTGATTAAGCTTAGCGACGATATAATAAGACTTTGGCCTTGAAAAATATATGAAGGAATAAATGTATGGCCATACTAGAATGGTTGCCTCAAGCATGGAAGAACTGTTCTGAGAGGATGACCTAGGAAAGGGCGAGATCTATGTGTTAGAAAGGAATAGTTCACGAGCTTTAGAACCCATATGAAGAAATAGCAAGAAAAAGAAGGTACTCGAAGGCGGTTAGCATATAAGGAGCCCCAAAAGGGGGGTGTTATACCCCGGAAAAATTTTGCGTTACCAAAATTGTAGACAGCTTAGTATAGGCCAAAGGAAGAGTAAAGTTACGCCAGGGGTAACAAGGTTAAGCTTCCGAGACTTTGAAAGAAAGTTAGGCAAGGTCTGATATGAAATTTTTGCCTAAATGGAAGAGATGATAGGTGCTAGTATATTAAGAGTTTTAAAGTAAAACAAAAGTTTAAAGTGAAGTTCGGGAAGTCTAGTTTCCAACGGAACAAGCGGATCCTCAATCGGATATCGGGGTAAGGAGATATGGACGTTACAAGTTAGATGGGCAAGCCAGGAAAAATGGTCTGCGCGAACGCGCCAGCAAGAGGCGCGAACGCGCAGAAGGCCAAAGGGTCAAGACAGCGCGAACGCGCCCCCACGTGGCGCGAACGCGCTGAATAAAGATCTGAAAATCAAGTTCGGAATGAAGGTTGTGTTATAAGAAGGTAATAATAACATATATATGACATTTGGAGGCCCTATGGTGTAAATTAGTTCATGTGTTATTTGACAAAAAGCCCTCGTTGCTGCGAGCTTAAGTGGGACCCACATGTTGGAGTTTTATGAAAGACGTGAGAAGGGACATGTGAGTAGTATATGGAAAGTTGAGCAAGTCCTAAGAAGGACCCATAAGACAAAAATGAGTGTAGACCCTCCAAAAGGACGATTTAAAAAAACGCTTTTGGATGATCGGACTTCTAGGGGCAAAAACGGTATTATAAGTTTGGAATTTGAGAAAATACCCTAAATAAAAGTTGTAGTTAATTGAATTATCTTTCCAACCATAGGTCGTTGTACCTCACACGATATCGGGATCAAGAGTTATGACCATTTTACTGAACGAAGGTCCAGTCAGAAAAGTTACTCTGCGCGAACGCGCAGAAGGAATTTATTTAACTCGCGCGCCGCGCCCACGAGGGCGCGAACGCACGTAAGAATTTTATGTCGGTTCCCGGCAGAACCGAAAACGACTATAAAAAGGGGGAGACCCCTCATTTTCAACCAAACCCACGAAAACACCCAAAAACTCTCCAAAAATCTGGAGAGTTCTCCCCAACTCCCCAAACCAAATTTTTGCCCAAATCAGGTATAATTTTCCAATTTCAGTCCGGATAGCGTATAGTTTTTGCTGCAGAATCACATAGTGGGCGTGTGATGGCCTAAAATTAGTGCAAAAAAAAAGTGGAGATACAACAATATTAAAGGGAGAAAGGTATGAATCTCTTCCTATTTATGTTAATACCAGTTTATTTACGAAGAAGAAGCGATTAAATAATTTCATACTGAGTTAATTAGTTATAAAAGTTCGAAAACAGCGTGTGGGCGATTTTATGAGATATTTTGGAGTTGGAAATATTATAATTGATGTTGGTATTGTTGTTGTTGTTGTTGGCTGCTGAATTAAAAATTCGGGTTAGGCATATAAACAGGGGAGATGCTGCCCAATTTTCGGCAGAATATAAAATAGTATAATTTGAAATATGGTACAAATGCACGATGAAAACCCTAACATTATTGTGAATTATATTAAATGTAGACTTACGAGCTCGGACACATAAGCGTAGCTAATAAGGCGTGGCGCAGGTATGTAAGGCCTTACCTTTTCCTTCTTTGGCATGTCCTAGTTATGATAGGTTATGATACAAGCCTCGGGGGTATCTCTATTCCTTAAAATGCGAGCCTAGTTTTGCCCCTTTTTCATTCAATGTAATTGAATTATGTTTTGTTGGAAAAATGTTTGAACGTCTTTTAATTTACTTCTAAAAGAATCTTACATGATTAAACTTTCATCACTTTCACAAGAAAAATCGGAATGCCCCGAAACTTTTTGCAAATGACTCCATAGAGCCTAAGGTTAGTAATTTATGTACGCCACCTCGGTTTGACCCGAGGTGGGCCCACTGTTCCCTAACTCTGTCCATATTGTTCTATGAAACCTATTTTCGAGTGACATTTTTAAGAAAACTTTTGACTATTGTTTCGACAACTAAACGATGATTATTTAACTATTCCATTGAGCCTATAATACATTTTGACACGTACAAAGGACTCCAGAAGTTCTGTTTTGATAAAATCCTCCGTGACCTTTAAAAGGTATGTGCTATGTCTATCGTCGGACCCTTTTACATGATCCGTCGTTTGATTGTTCCATCGGGTCTCTCGTAAATGTTTTACATTTTATATTGCATTTAGTTTTCTCACGACTCCACTCGTGGATGCCTCAATGCTTCTTTCACTGAGCCCGGGCCAGGATATGTTATCACGCGTATTCCACTGCATTGTTCGCCGTGCCTCGATGTGAGGGGGCCGGTACATATGTACATGGGTTGTGGAGTATGTTGTGCCATGTACACACTCTGATATAATATGATTTGATATGGCCATCTGATATGTTATGATATGTGCACATTCTGATATGATATGATATGTTACGGAGCTATTCCCTACTCTGGAGTATGATGTGTTGTGGCGCCAGTGTCGGGGGCGACCACGTTCTGTTCACCGAGTCCCATAATGGGGCCGGATATGGCATATTTTTTGTTATGCATCACCCATGTTTATGAGTAAGCATTTTGATACTCCGGTTATTGCATTTATATTCTGTATCCTTTGTTCAGACTACGTTTCTGTTTATTGTGCTTTATGCTTTACTGTTATATCCCGTGTTTTCGCACATTCGAAAAACTTGAAATAATTTTTATTTGAAAGGAATGAGGCCATATTTGGACCTTACTTGGTATCAAGGTGTTGGCTAGGAAAACATTGGTGCGGAATTTTCGAGGAAGGTTAAGGACAAAAATCGGAATTTTGGAAATTTGTTTCATGAATTACATGAAGTAGCCAAATTATTGGGCCAAAAAAAAAGAGAAAAATTTGAGCCCAAGTACAAGGGTGGCCGGCCAACAAAGGTTGGCCCAAGCCCATGGCACATGGAGATCATGTGACCATTTTATCATTAAGGGGAGCATGTATATATACATGACTCCACCTTAGAAACTTCAAGAAAAGAAGAGAAAAAAAAAGGAAGAGCAATCGGCCAAGAGAGAAAGAAGAGAAAAAAAAAAGAAAAGAAAATTTCCTAGCCTTCAACTTCAATCCAAAAATCTTGTTCTTCTTGAATTAGTAACAAGTTCAAGACGCTCTTCGACGTGACACAATTAGTTTGGCAAAAGAAGGACGTTTATGGCGAGTTGAAATTTCAAGAAAAAGGTAAGAATCTTGTTCTTTTGTGTTATGGAAGATGTATGTATGTTATCATGATTGGAATGGAATGAGAATTATGGAAATCGTGTGTGTTTGTGAAGAGGGGGTTGTGGCCGTGAGTGTGCATAATTGTGTAGATGATATGAGTTGAATTTTATGTGGTAATCTAGTTGTAGTTATGGTGGAATTTGTATTGGGAGGAAAGTCAAGTGAATTTGATTGAATTTAGAAAAAATGGGATGTGGCCGTGGGGTGTATGGAGAAGTAATGGAATATGAATTAAATTTTATTTAGTGTGTTAAGTATGTTGTCATGGGTTTTTGTGATGTGAAAGCCAAGGTTTAATGAATTAAATTAGCATGAAAGTTGGTTGTATGTTGTTATGAGAAGTTTATGTGATTTTTATATAATTTTTACATAATGATGAAAGTAAGATCTTAGATGTGAATTGTGATTATGATTTATGAAATTGGAAGATGGAAAAATGTTATGAATATGCATATTGAAGATTAAGAGGTTTTGGATGAATTATGGTTTGACGAAACCTTGTGTATTTTGAGAAATGATAAGAAATGTGTCCGAATTGTATTCGAACGGCCTTGAACTCGTGAATGAATGTGGAAACGTTGATATTGGATGGAAAGCGTGAAGTTGGAAATGATAGTTAATGCTTTAGGTGAAAGAAGGACTATT